>NW_007253118.1:69674-124816 GCF_000164805.1 Carlito syrichta
TGAGGCAATCCACTCACCTCAGCCTCCCAAAGGCGTGGGATTACAGGCTGAGCCACTGAGTCCGGCTAATCCTGAATTTTTTAAATGAACTTTATTTTTTTATTATACATCTATTCCTAAATAAAGCATAACATTGTTTTGCATGATTAAAAATCTTATATAAATGGTCTCATAAGCCTATTGTAGATCAAGTTCCCTGAGTTTTCCACTGGTGCATATTTTACATATTTGTGATTTAACTGTTTACTGTTGGTGAATTTGAATTGTTTCTAGAGTTTTGATATTTCACAGTGCTACAACATTCTTTTTTTGAAAGTAGGATTTAGTAAGAGGACAGAAAATCTTCCACAGTGGGAGGGGCCCCTATGGGATTGCTCTACAACATTCTTATATACGACTCCTGGTGCCCATTTGTAGGAATTTCTTTAGAGTATAAAAGCAGTGGAGGAATTGCTGTGCCATTATTAACTTATTAACATTGAATTATTTTCTGAGATTGTGCTATTGGTGTTCCTACCAGCAGTATATACATATTCCAGTTGCTTTATATCTTTGCCAAAATTTATTTTATTGGAATTTTAACTTTTTAGTTAATTTGGTAGTGGGAAATATTTTCTGATTGTGATTTTGAATTGTATTTCCAAGTTTAGTTGTAAGGGTGAATATTTTTCATATTTTTATTTTGGTTTGTTTATCGAGACATAAATGACATAGAGTAAAATTCACCCTTTTTAGGTTTCTTCTTCTTCTTCTTCTTTTTTTTGAGTTGGAGTCTCACTCTGTCGCCCAGACTGGAACGCGGTGGCTGCTCCCGGCCACCGCAGCCTCGACCTGCTGAGCTCCGGCGATCCTTCCGCCTCAGCCTTCCAAGTAGCCGGAATTACAGGCGTGCGCTACCACGCCCGGCTGATTTTTTGATTTATTGTAGAGATGAGGTCTGGCTGCCCAGGTGGTTTCTTATTATTTTAATGGCAATTTGGGTTCTCTCTTTTATGATGTGCCTGCCTATAACTTTTGTCCACTTCTCTATTGGGTTGTCTGCTTTTTCTTAAAGTTTTACAGGAGTTCTTAATAAATTTGGGAATTCTTAGTAGACCATTACAAAGAAGATCTCTTATAATTTATTGTAAAATAATTGTTTTATCTTTTACAGGTTAAGTCTTTATTCTGCATGGGGTAGCTGGTTGCATGTGGTGTGAGGTATGAATCTACTTTCATTTCTTTTCCATTGTGAATAAACAATTGCCTAGCAACATTTATTAAAAATGCCATTTTTCTCAGTCTGCAGTGTGATCAAAATTATATTAAAAATTTTCATATTTGTGTTGTCCTGCTACTGAGCTCTTCATTAATGGGGGGGGGTGAATTTGTTCATCCTTACTCCAAGACCACACTGGCCGATTAAAACTTCAAAATTCTTGATATATGCAAAGAAAAGATACCACCTTGTTCTTAAGGAGTGCCACCAAAACTGTTGAGATTTTTGATGGAATTGCACTGAATCTATATCTTTATTCATCTTTTAAAATGCTGTTCAACAAAATTAAAAACATTCTCCATAGAGATTATTCTAGTTATCTGCTGTTGGCATAACGAATCATCTCAAAATTTACTGACTTAAAAACAATAAAAAATCATCTTATTTCCTCTTATAGTTTCTGTGGTCAGGGTTTTGGGAAGGGACAGGCTCATCTGGGCAGTTCTGGCTCAAGATCTTTCTTGTGGTTGTAGTAAGTTGGTGAAAGAAGCAGGACAGGGTGTGGAGGGTGGGAAAGGAGGATGCTCAGCAACTGGAAGATAGCCAGGCATCTTCATGTAGTCTCAGTCCTCTCCTTGTGATCTCTCTACATGGACTGGTTGGGGTTTTCTCACAGCAAGGTGGATTGAATTCTAAGTGCTGGCATGCTGAGGGACAGCAAGTGAAAGTGCCAGTTTCTGAGAGACCTTCTGCCTGGAAACTGGCACGGTGTCACTTCCACTGGGTTCTGTTGACCAAGAGCCCAGATTCAAGGGAAGAGCATAGAGTCCACCTTGTGATGGGAACATTATCAAAGAATTTTGTGATCATGTTGTAAGACGGTACGCCTTTTGTTAGATTGATTCTGAGAATTTTTTTTAATGTTCTTTCCAAATGGGGTCTGTCTTTAAAAATTACATGTTCTAATGGTTGGTTGCTAATGCATAGACATAAGTATTAAGTTTTATATTCTCCATGTTGTTAAGCTCTCATTGATTCTTATGATATGCTTTTTGAATATTTTGGATTTCTATGTACAAAATGATATCATCTCTACATAATGGCGTTTTACTTTCTTTTTTTCCACATCTGGTTTATTTCATTTATTGTTCTTGCTTTAATGCACTGCCTAGGACTCTAATTCTTTGTTAATAGAACAGGAAAGCAAGAACTCGTCTTAAGTTTGAAATGAGTATTTTCACCCTTTTGCAATGAAATGCGAGGATTCCCATATGTTACTGGCAGTTATTCTTTTTCATGTTAAGGAATTCCTTTCTATTTCTAGTTTGCTAAGATTTAAATAATAATACTTAATAGATGTTGATTTTTTTCTAATTTTTTTGTACCTAGTGAGATGATCGTATGACTTTTCTCCTTTAATCTGGTGAATTTCTAATGTGAAATCAATGTTGCATTGCCAAGATATGACTGGTTTGGTCATAACATATTATCTTTTTTGTGCTTTGTTGTATTTAATTTTCTAACTTTTTCTTTAGCACTTTTTTGTCTCTAATCATATGTCAGCTAGTCCCATAATTTTTCTTTCTCATAATATCTTTGTCAGAATTTGTTATCAAGGTTATGCTGGGCTTCTCAAACAAGATGGGTATATATTCTTTGTCTATACTCTAGTAATAGTTTATATTCAAATCATTCATTCCTTGACTGTTTAATACAATTAATCTTTATTAAAAAAATCTAGACCTGATGTTTTCTGTCTTCTTTTGTGGGAAAATATTTTATTTTTGATTTAACATTTATACAACTATTCAGGTTTTCCATCTTTTCTTTCAAAAGTTTTGGTAAATTATTTTCATTTCCCCCCCTCTTTCCTCCTTTTCTTTTCACCCAATATTGAAAGAAAAATGAACAAAAACGAAATGTTTTGAGTCTTCTTAAATTATTAGTCTTTTAAAATCTTTCAAATACTTTCTTTTGGACAGCTCTTTACTTCTAAAGTGAAACTGATTTTGGGAAAACTTTTCTAATCGTTATTACTGTTAGTTCCTTTTAAATCTAATCCAAAGTGAAAAAAATAAGGAATAGTTTAGAAGGTTGATGCTCCCCTCATTTCCATTACCAAGAACTTTGTTTCATTAGAAAAGGATAATCTGGTTTTTTTTTTGAGTTGGAGTCTGGCTGTGTCACTCAAGCACTAGTGCAGTAGCTCGATCATAGCTCACTGTATCCTCAAACTACTGGGCTCAAGCAATACTCTCACCTTGGCCTCCTGAGTAGCTGGGACTACAGGCGCATGCCACCATGCTTGGCTACTTTTTAAAAACATTTTTTGTAGAGAAGAGGTCTTTCTATATGGTCCAGACTGGTCTCAAACTCCTGGGTTTAAGAAATCTTCCCACTTCAGCCTCCCAAACTGCTGATTACAAGCGTATGCCACCACACCTAGCAAAAAAGGATAATCTTTATATATACAAAAAGATAGCTTTGATTTAGGCCAATAAATAAATGTAGAGACATCTCTAGTTCAATGAGCATATCAAAACCATCTGAGATTTTTTTAAAAAAAAACTACATTATATGTGATTCCATGTCTTAGGAGATTTTAATGCATTCCCTTAGGTTGAAAACCACTCTGTAGTGTTCCGTCAATTTGATCGGAGTTTGTTTATTTCTCTGCTGTACTGGAGCAAAAAAATATGAAGAGATAAATTGCTGTAAACCACTAATGCTACCTCAGAACTGGTATCCTAATTCTACTGATTAAATCAGAGCCAGACACACTTATTTTCACAATTTATTCCATTCCAATTTAAATAGAAAAAAAACTAGATACCTTTCAAGTGTGTTATATAATGTGAGCAGAATCTCTCCTATGATATTCCTGATTATTATTGAGATAGCCTAGTCCTTTACATCTTTCCAGTCATGGAACATGTCATGGTATAGTCAATTCTAATGTCCTAATGTAGATAGCACTAACTTTTAGAATTTCTTTTGGAAATTTGTTTTTTATAAATAATATATATATTTTCATATTCTCAAAAATATTTAATGATAGAAGTTCACATGTTAGCTGCAAAGGGCTGGGGAGAAATCATACATGCATGAGGACATCCATTTTGTCTAAACACATGCATGGCAAGACCCCAGTGACAAAGCTTCACAGCATCCATGGGGCTCATCTGGGTGGTGGAGCGTTTAAACAATATATTTTAATTGACAAGTAATAATTGTATATCGTTATGGAGTGCAATTTGATACACACACACACACACACACATTGTATTGTGGAATGATTAAGCCAAACTAATTAATATATCACCTCACCTACTTCATTTTTTGTGGTGAGATTAGTTAAAATCTACTCTTTTATCAAGTTTGAAATATACAATGCATTATTATTAACTATAGTTTCCATACTGTGCAATTGATCACTAAAACTTATTCCGTCAAATTGAAATTTTATACTATTTGACCATAATCTCTCCTTTTCACATCTCTACCTCCCAGCCTCTAGTAGCCATCATTCTATTCTCCACTTCTGTGATGGAATTCACTTTTATAAAGCCTGTACCCATTGATGCATTTCTATTATAATCTATTTTCCACATAAACCAAGAATTTTCTTCTCTAAATCAAAGATGTCTACTTCCTGCAGTCACACTTGGCACTTTAGTGTTCTAATCCCTCTGCTATCTTTGTTGCTTTCCTCTGAATGTACTTAATTTTTCTACTCTTACAATCAGTGTACTAAGACCAAGACAAGTCCTCTATGTCCTGGAGTAATGTCCTTTTCCACCTGGAAAATTTTAGGACCCAATTTGTCCTCCCTTGTCTCTTCCTCACTCTCTCATCAGTAAGCGCTCTGTCCCAGGTATTGTTGTAACATGGTTATTGCACTAAATTTCCCAACATTATAGTGCTTACATTCAAGCAGCACATGATTTAAAACCACAAACAAGCAATTGAATGTTATGGCAGATAATAAATGCTGTGGAATAAAAACAAAGCAAAGAGGATAGGTGTTTTATATGTGTAGTAGTTTCCAACCATTGCTTTAGCAAATCACACAAACTTGGTATCTTAAAATAACAGAAACGTCTTCTTTCACGTTCCTGGAGGCCAGAAATCTGACATCAAGTTTACAGTAGGACCACACTCACACCTGAAACCATAGAGAGAGAAATTGTTTCTTGTCTCTTTCAGCTTCTAGTGGCCTCTAGCATTCCTTGGCTTGAGACCACATCACTATACTCTTTGCCTTCGTCTTTACATCCCTTTATCCTCTGTGTGTGTCTAATCTGTCTCTCTCTTATAAAGACTCTTGTGATAACATTCAAGGGCCAGTGGGATAACTCTGAATAATCTTAAACCAAGATTCTTTTTTTGTTTGCTTGTTTTGGGTTGGAGTCTTACTCTGTCACCCAGGCTGGAGTACAGTAGCACGTTGCTCAAGGCTACTGCAGCCTCGACCTTCTGCCTCAGACTTCCAAGTAGCCAGAACTACAGGCACACACTACCATGCCCAGCTAATTTTTGATGAGGTCTCACTAAATTGCCCAGGCTGGTTTCAAACCTGTGGGCTCAGGCAATCCATTCGCCTCGGCTTCCCAAAGTGCTGGGATTACAGGCTGAGCCACCAAACCCGGCCTAGAGTCTTAACTTAATCACACCTGCGAGAACCTTTTTCTTAAACAAGATCACATTCGTAGGTTCCAGGGATTCGTATGTGGTAATATCTTTGGGGGCCATTATCAGCCTACTATAGTATGTATGTTTTATCCAAGTTTTGAGTATTAGCATTACTGATAAAGGGGGTGATGGCTTGGACCACCTATGACAAACCTTCTCTCAAAGCCTAAATGTTTATCTTCCCTTATAACATCCCCACCAAATGGTGTTATGTAATTATTGACCTTTCTTTTCCCCCATTGAGCAGGTACTATGGCTAATGCATAGTCACTTCAATTCAACTAATAATAATGTCTAGTCACTTCAATTCAACTAAAATATTTCTGAAACATATATCTGTTTGGATACCTCCTCTCCATTAAAACCCCCATTTCTTCATTGCATTAAAAATAAAACCCAGACTCCTGACTATGACCCATGAGACTGAAGAATATATGACTCCTGTCTACTTCAAAATCATCTCCATCAGTGACTCTTCTGCTAGCTCACCAAACTCTCATCAACTAGCCCTCTTTGTCTTCCTGAAACATGCCAAGCTGGTTCCCGCATTACAAAAAAAAAAAAAGAAGAAGAAGAAGAAAAAGGACTGGCTTACTGTTGTTGGTAAATCTCAACTTAAAGTCATTTTCTATTTCTAAACCATCTTACATAGCTTTCCAGTTATGACACCACATCACTCAGTTTTAATTTTATATTGGCTTTTATTTATTGATGATCATTTCTGTTAATTATTAATTTATTGCTTATCTCTTGTCCCACTTTCATCTACCAGAGTGCAAACACCATGAAAAGAGAGATTTTTGCATTTGGTTAAATGTCAATTCCCATTCTTTGAAAATACACGGAACTAGCTATAATCTATCCATAAATGTTTGGTAAGTGAAAGAATAAATTAATGATAAAAGAACATGTTTATTGAATGCTTGCTGTGTGCCAGATATTTTGCTAATCAGTTTACAGAGTTTATTTTAATAATTTCTCAATGCTTTCTTGGATCTAAACTCTGGCCCTTGCTCCCTCTTTAGCCTCAACTCTTGCAATTCTTCCCTCCTTTATTCAACTTTCCCCTATCGCTCCTTCCCCATCTGCCATTTTCAGCCATGCTAGGCTTACCTGGTTCATAAATCTGCTGATTTTTCTTACTTTTATGCCATTGGACCACCTGTTGAAAATGAATCCCTTTCCCTCTTGACTGAACACACTTCTATGTGTCCCTGGAGTTTAAGCATGACCATTATTCTCGTCACTCAGTCAGCTTAATAACATATACTAGGTTACAAGTCATGGGGAGCAGTGGGATACACAATAGGTGTTGCCTGGCTCTGTTGCAGCCTCCTATCTCATGGAGGAGAATGAACAGTAAAACTGGAATTTAAAACTGTGAAACTTGGCCTCAAGGAAAGACAAAGGGTGCCAGAATCTGACACATATCAAGCTGTCTAGAAAAGCTTCTTCTAGGAAGTGGCCTTTTCACCATAAATGTCTCTCTGACCTCTCAAAAGCTAGCAAGGTACTCTTGTAACACAAAGTGTTTAATACCATTATAACCTTATAGTGATTTTTAAATTGTCTATTTGTTTAAGCACTAGAAGCAATATCTTATCCATTATCGTATTTCTGGAATTATCACAGGTCCTATTCCATTGTAGATGGGCATCCAATAAATATTTGTAGACAAATACATTTAATAAATGAGAACCTATAAAATAATAAGAAAAAATTAATATATCTAGAATGAATGGTTGAACACAATGCTCCATATTGAGTTCAAAGATCATGTAGAATAGGATTAAAATTGGATTCTCTAGTACTAATAAAATCTGAGAATATATCAGTCCTTTTTAGTGGCCATGTCACATTACAGTGATAAAGTTGTAACAGATAAAAATCATGTTACCATTCTGCAATACTTATACCAGAATTTAATAGCAACTGACATATTTATGAATAATCTTATCTCTCACTTTCAAAGCATAACTTGGATTATAGGATATACTGAACTTCACTTAAAATTTTGTAGATTTTTGCATTTCACGTGTCAATTTTTATATTGTTTAAAATATTTTTTTCATGCTTAATTTGCTTCTTCATTTGGATAATGCTAATGGGCTGTTATTGACTAGTGTCTCCAGTTCAGTTCATCGCACACTGGGCAGTATTCATAAAATGCTCCGTATATGCCAGCTGAAATTGGTAGTGGTTTGAAGGCAGAGAGCCAAATTCATCAAAAGGATAATGGCTAAATATATTTTGTTTTGTTTTCTGAATTTTAATGACTGAATGGAAGACTTATTCATTATTTATCTATTTTTGAATTTTATCAAATAGTTCTAGTGGTAATTACCCTATCTCTGTATTTATAGAAAAGTGGCACATTATCAAGATAATAGCCTGATTCCATATTTATGAAGTATCTGTTAAAATTATAAATATAGATACGTGGGACTATGTGATTAATGCCAGGGAAAGCCACTTATAGGTTAAAAATGGGGGAAAAACTACAACTAGCTAACACCTTTGATGGAATTAGTATTCTGTATTTGAGTTTCAGTTGGGGGAAAACCCATTATTCTCCTCTAAAAAATGCAACTTATTTTAAAGGGAAATAAGCACTTATTATTAATCAACAATTTAAAGGTAAAAAAAGTATTTCATTATACTCTATATTGTAGATTAAATTATATCAGGCCTATGATTTTTTCCCCCCTTTGATATATAAAAGGCTAAATTAAATTGTGGGCACAGATGTCAATGATTTCATATATTTACACTTTTAGTTATATTTCTGAAAATTCTTATTATATTTATCATTTAAAAGTGAAACATCAAGAAAATTATATTTTTATAGATAAGGAATTTGAAAAATGAAAAAGAAATGAAGGCAAATCAGTTTGTAAAGGACAATGATTTAGAAAAGCAGAATATTAGAATAATAAATTTCTAAGACATCTAAACTTTTCTGCATTAGAAATAAAACTACATAAAGTTGTTTACTTTAAATTTGTAAATCTTTGCAAATTAAAAATTGGGAAATTTGCAAGATTGTCCATTTACATTTTTTGACTTAGATTTGACAGATTTGGATAACTTGGAGTCTGTCCATTCTGTTTTTCTTCTAAATATGTGTAACATTTATATGAGTAGGTGTATTATCCTTTTTCTACTGATTAAAGGTAGATTGATTTGGAGTGAATTACCTTTTCCCCCAAAAGTGAATGGGGTTGGGCGTGGGGGGTTGGGGAGGAACTTCACTTAAACTCCTGCCTGGAGTTTACAAGCATTTGAGTAAGGCAGACTGGATTTCCATCAATTCAATGAGTTGAGGTCTTGACAATAATTTTTACTACTCAGTAATCGTTCAGTGAAGACATACTACCTGTTGTTTACCAAAAGAGCAAGAACCACTGAATCCCTGCACTGTGATACCTTTTAAATACAGAAATCCAAAAAGTTCAACGAAAGGAATAAACTGAGATAAACTGAGCCATCACTATTAAATAGGTTTTGAACAGTTACTCAACTAAATTCTTATAGGACAAACACCAGTGACTGTCAGCACCTACTAGGTTATCAGTAGAAAATCTCTTTGCTTATTGTGTCCTGTTGGGATTCTGGCTTATGCTTTCTTTCTTTGCTTTGTTTATCCTTATATGCTGATCTGCTTCTGTGTCCTATGATAGACACATCCTAAACTGGTGATGACCCTATATCAGTCCTTACATGCTCATTGAAGAGGGACTTGTGATAAAAGTTTCATTTTAAAATATTTTGTTACATTTTAAAAGGCTCACAAGCTTATAAAACATTGCAAATATATTGTAAAGATCAGTGTTTTTCCCAGAATCACTGATGAATAAGTTGTTGACCTAAGCCTCATTGCCCTTGAAACATTAGAGTGAATTTCCTAAAATTAAAGATATTCTCTTACACAACCATAGTGTAATCACCAAAATCGAAATTAACATGAATTACTGCCATTTAATTCTCAGACCCCATTCAAAACTTACCAGTTGTCCTGATAATATCCTTTATAACAAAAGGATTCAGTTCAATACCTTGCATTGAATTTATTTGTTGTATCTCCTTTGTTCCCTTCATTTGGAACAGTTCTTCAATTTTAACTTTCATGGCCTTGAAACTTTGGAAACTGACTGACTGGCTGTTCTGTGGGATATCTCTCCAGTTGGGTTTGTCTGATGTTTCCTCATGATTAGAAATGGATTATGCATCTTTGACAAGAAAATCACAAAAGTGATGCTGTTTTTATTGCAACTTATCTAATGGCACATGATTTTGATGGGCCTGCTATTCATGATATTCATTTAGATCACTTGTTTAAGGTGCTGCCTGCCAGGTTTCCCCACTTAAAGTTACTCTTCTCCTTTTTCCATAATAAGTATTTTTATGGATACTTTGAAGCTGTGTAAATAGCTTGTTCCTCATTAAATTTTAAATTTATTCATTTATTTTATTTTATTTCATTCATTCATTTATAATTGTTTGAACTCATGATTTCCAGTTTTATTCAGTAGGTTGTAATTTGTTGCAAGCATTATTTATTTTGATGTCAAATTGTCCCAGATTTGATCAATGGCAGCTCCTTCAAGGGGCCCTCCACATTCTTTTGACATTTTTCTATCATTTTTTGAGCATTTCCTTGATTTCTGGCACAAGAAGATGTTCCAGACAAATCTTGCACTTCCTTTGCCACATTCCTGGACTAAATCATTTCTACAAAGTTCTTTGATCCTGTTAGTGGAAAGTGCTATTTGAAAGCCAAGATCGCCAGGCTCGGTGGCTCAGCCTGTAATCCTGCGCCTTGGGAGGCTGAGGTGAGTGGATTGCCTGAGTCCACGGGTTCGAGACCCACCTGGGCAACTTGGCGAGA
This sequence comes from Carlito syrichta, assembly GCF_000164805.1. Taxonomy (NCBI): domain Eukaryota; kingdom Metazoa; phylum Chordata; class Mammalia; order Primates; family Tarsiidae; genus Carlito; species Carlito syrichta. Next base: position 80,453 of record NW_007253118.1, read on the forward strand.
TCTCATCTCTACAGTAAATCAAAAATCAGCCGGGCGTGGTAGCGTGCGCCTGTAGTTCCAGCTACTTGGAAGGCTGAGGCAGAAAGATCGCCGGAGCCCAGCAGGTCGAGGCTGCAGTGGCAGGGAGTGGCCACTGCACTCCAGTCTGGGCGACAGAGTGAGACTCTGACTCAAAAAAAAAAAAAAAAGAAAGAAAGAAAGAAAGCCAAGATCTGGGAGATAATTGTGTTCACTACATTGAGATGGGCTGTTCCTATGTCGTCTCAGTGGATAAAGTTAGAGAAATATGTGTATATACGTATTTGTGGGCATAAGCACACACATAGACATAGTTACACCTATGTCTCTATCTTTCTCTCTCTGTCCCTCTCTGTTTCTGTTTCTGTCTCTCTCTCCTCCTCTCTCCTACACACTTACACAGCTATTTCCAATTCTAATCCCAAACCATATTCTAATCTCTTCTTTTATATTTGTAACACTGTTGTCCAACTACGAGACATCTGATCCTGTTATCATCCACATATTCACTTTTCTTTGTCGGTTGCTTCTCTGTTGCCAGCCACACTCTGCAGGCTTGCCCTGCTCTCCCTTTGCCAGGATAGGGAGTATGGCCACCCTCCTCTCCCCACTTGGTCTCTGAAACACCGGCCAGGTCTCTGACACACTGCATGAAACCACTCCCCACTGCAAAGATGCCCCTTTCACTTCATTTGGGCTCCAATATTCACCTTGGGCTACAATGGCTCCCACACCACTATTACCCCAGGACATCTGCCTTGTTCTGACATGCCTAATTGCTTCAGAGTTGATCTGTTCAGCAAGGAAATAAAAGAGGAAGAGACATAACAAAAATCTTCTGCCTTGTACTATATAAACATCTTCAACATTATGCCAAATTTCATGTAGTCTTATTTGAGTCTGAACAAAGCAGTGTGGATACAGAAAATTGTGGAGAAAGGCACTTTCTCCAATGTGAGCATAGTCAGGAAATGGCCTTTGTTAAATATTTAACCTTCAAATACCTGCCTTCTGGGAATGAAGTAGAAGTCATGTTGCTAAACTTTTCCCACTTTACATGAGAAAGTCACCCCCTGTGGATTGAGAACTGCCTAGAAAGTTGCCCTCAGCCAGCTCGTGGCTCAGCCTGTAATCCTGCGCTTTGGGAGGCTGAGGTGAATGGATTGTTTGAATCCACGGGTTCGAGACCCGCCTGGCCTGGGCAACTTGGTGAGACCTCATCTCTACAATAAATCAAAAAATTAGCCGGACATGGTAGCGCGAGCCTGCAGTTCCAGCTACTTGGAAGGCTAAGGTGGAGGGATCATCGGAGCCCAGCAGGTCGAGGCTGCAGTGGCTGGGAGCATGCCACTGCACTCCAGTCTGGGTTACTGAGTGAGACTACAACTCAAAAAAAAAAAAAAAGAAAGTTGCCCTCAATTATTCTAAACCACTTTCCTTTAGATTGTCTCCGATCTTAATCTGTAGAAAGTACTCTGGTTCACAGCTAAGTTTAAAAAGAAATGTTGGTTTCACTGGAATTTCAGTACTTACCTATTTAAGTAGTGAAGAGATTCAATTCTGTGAGTATGCACTAGTTGTGGAAACCTCTTACTCACTGTGTGATTTCCATGGCTCAACCTATTTAGAGCAGTTTGTCTATAAAATGAGATGATCATTTTATCCTCCTCATAGGATTAAATGAGATAATGCAAACAGAATGCCTTAAAAGTAAGAAACCAATAGGTTACTTATTAACTTGAATATAGTCATTGTCACAATTCAAGTATTGATTAATCAGTTTTTACCCTCTAATCAGGAACAAAAATATCAAAGTGATTGCTCCTTATTGAACAAGGCTTGATTTATTTTAATGAATTACTTTCCCTGCTCTTTCTATTACTGAAGTGGAGACTCTCGTAGGGTTTCAAGGGGCTGGTTATTTATGTGCACTGCACACTCAAGTTTAGGAATAGTAATAAAAACACTTCTCACAGAACTAAAATTCAGAAAAGCATTTAGATATGTTCTGTATCAAAGACTCTCCCTGACCCATGCCCAAAGGGTATACCTAGACTTCCTCAATCAGATATCCAGGAATAATATCATCAGCTTACTTCAGCCCATATCAGGCTATGCAGATTCAACCTTTCTTGGGATGAAGTTCATGTCCAGCAGGACATATATTCAGCTCTCAGGTAAAGTTGCTGATTCAAGGAAGTAAATTCACATGTGGAAGTGTCAGTTGTGGCATATTTCTTTTCACATGGGCAAAACAACTTAAATGCTTACATTCTCACAACTTTTTAGCAACACACCCATTTGATGGCAGGCTGTAGTAGAATCCCCAGAATCTGAGGCTCCATCCTCAGACCTCCCCTGAGTTATCTTTGCTGTGGCAGCTTTGTTTTGGAAGCACTGTGCTCCTTTTGTGGTTGGTACTGACCATTTAGTTCCTTATCTTTTGGAAAGCATGTATTCTCCCCCAGTCATTCTTTAGCACCCTACCTTGAGTAGGGAAAACCTCAGATATTTATTTTTTCAATCATTATTTTTTAATCATTTCATTAGTTTATTTAACAAATATTTATTAAGCATCTCCTATGTGCTAGACACTGAAATGTGCTAAGGATACAACTATGGACTGTCTGGCATAGTCAGACGTTTTTCAGTCTAATGAAGGATATAAACAAGAAATGGGCTGAAGCTAAGTGACTCCAGACTCCAGCATTAGCCTGTGAGTACAAGTGAAATCACATTAGCATTAAACCATCAGCTTTCTAGCTGCTGCCCCTGCACACCCACCTTCCATTCTTGTTCACCCTGCTATCTATCCTGGAGGCTATTCCACATGGAATAAGTCAACAGTTTCTATGCCCTCTGCCTTCTGATTCTCTTATACCCACACCTTTGTAAATACAACCTTTATAAATAAACCCTCCATGCACTCTCCTATTTGAGTGTGCCATCTGTTTCCTGTTGGGACCTTGACAGCCACACAGAGTAACCCCTTTTCTATGTAGCTCACAAGAAACAATCTCACACGCCTTCAGGACATAACCATGCCCTTTGGGTTGCTTTTCTACCAGGCTCCCTCTGGCATCTCTTGTGTCTGCTGTGTATTTGGAGCACCTGCTTTCTCCCACTAGAGTCCTACCACTCCAGTAACCATCAATCTATCCAGGGCATTTGAGAGCTGTGACACTCCAGGTGCCAAACCACTACTGCATGACCTTCAGTCAGAGCTGACTCACCTAGTAGGCACAGCACCTAAGGTCCACAATACTTTGGGGCCCAGAAAGGCTGGGCTTGGTGGCTCAGTCGGTAATCGCAGCACTTTGGGAGGCTGAGGCGAATGGATTGTCTAAGTCCACGGATTCGAGACCCGCTCAGGCAACTTGGTGAGACCTCGTCTCTACAATAAATAAAAAATTAGCCAGATGCAATAGCGTGCACCTGTAGTTCTGGCACTGCAGTCTGGGCGACAGAGTGACACTCCAAACTCAAAAAAAAAATTCTTTTTATTTTTTAAAAAGTCAGAGTAAAAACGTAGACTTTTAGGTTAAGAAAAAAGACTTTATAATATTGATATATTTGTCTTTATGCTAACACAGTCAGGTACATCTCTCTCTCTCTCTCTCTCTCTCTGTGTGTGTGTGTGTGTGTGTGTGTATGTGTGTGTGTAAGAAGGGGCACATTAAAACAAAAGCGCCTAGAGCCCAAAAATGTCATAAAATGATCATGCCTTCAGTTTTCAAAATCTATGTATGAATGCTATAATACCCTCTTCTCTTAATATCCTACTACTATTCAAGCATTTACTCACCCCTTTTTTCTTTTCTTTTCCTTTTTTTTAAGCAGAAAATCACTCATGCTCAACATATATGTAAAGATATCTTACTGGGCTGCCAATTATTGCTTCATCCAATTTACCCAGCCCATTCTGAATGACTTTAAGCTTCAGCTGAAGCCATCTCTGCTATATAGCAACTGCAACATTGTATGGAAGGAATGGATGATTGAAAGGTCTTCTGGGATCACCTAACCAAAGTCTGGGAATTGGGAAGGGCTGGCAGAGGTGGCTTCTAAGTTGAGACCTGTGAAATAGGTAGGCTATTGGTTATGGAGGGGAGCTGAGGCAGAAGGAAGGGCATGATTAAAGACCCTGAAGTGAGTGATAGCAGATCATTTGGAAATCTGTCATAGGAGAGAGGGAAAGAGAGATAGAGATGAACAGATAGAGCCAATGCACAAAAGGTGTTAGAATGAGATTTGGACATTAACCTGAGTAAAAACTTTGGCATTATATTGTTTTGTATTTTAGAAAGTTATCTCTGGATGCATTACAGAGGACCTAGAGAAACAATAAGAATGGGGTCAAGAGTGGGGATGGGGAGAGCCAGCTGCAGATTGCTTCAAGAGCAGGTAAGTTGATTGTTGAACTCAATAGTGGTAGAAGAATGATCTGATATTTAACACAGGAAATCAGCATACATTTATAAATGAATTAAAAGGAAAATAAAGGTAGAAAATTGAGAGAATTTTAGCATTTTCCAGACTTTCTGGGAAGTCTTAGAGACTCTGGAGTAGAAATGGGATAGAACAGAGAGTGGGGAGGAGGAGTACTCTACTTTAGCCAGGCCGTGTCTTTCTGTTCTTGCACACTAACTCCTTCACTCAATAGACATTTTTGAATACCTACATTTGAGGCAATTAGAATGTAATAAAGAAACAAGGCAGATAAGATTCTTACTCTTTTTTTCTTTTTTTGAGTTGGAGTCTCACTCTGTCACCCAGGCTGGAGGGCAGTGGCACGCTCCCCGCCATCGCAGCCTCGATCTGCTGGGCTCCGGGGATCCTTCCACCTCAGTCTTCCAAGTAGCCAGAACTACAGGCGCATGCTACCACACCTGGCAAATTTTTTAAAATTTATTGTAGAGTCGAGGTCTCGCCAAGTTGCCCAGGTGGGTCTCAAACCCACGAGTTCAGGCAGTCCTCTCGCCTCAGCCTCCCAAAGTGCTGGGATTACAGGTTGAGCCACTGAGCCTGGCCAAGATTCTTACTCTTTAGAGCTTATAGCATAGTAAGAAAGATAAACCTTAATCAAATGTAAAACATCCTCTATAGTAAATGTTGCACGAGATGGGTAAGCAACTCTATGACAATGTATTCCAGGGATAAAAATAAGTAACTCAAAATCAAAACTGTTGGAACTTTAAATTATTTTGAACTTTAGAGAAATGTGATTACGGGACTTGAGTCATGTGATTGGCAACTATAACATTTGTTTCTCTGATTATAGATTAGTCTTTACCTTTGTTATTTTATAAGATATTGTAAAAGACTAATGGGTGCCAGAGAAGGCCCCTTCCCTTTTTTTTTTCTTTTTAAGTCAGAGTCTCACTCTGTCACCCAGACTGGAGTGCAGTGGCGTGCACCCAGCCACTGCAGCCTCGACCTACTGGGCTCCGGCCATCCTTCCACCTCTGCCTTCCAAGCTGGAACTACCGCACTACCACACCCGATTAGTTTTTGATTTATTGTAGAGACAAGGTCTCGCCAAGTTGTCCAGTTGGGTCTTGAACTCATGGGCTCAGGCAATCCACTTTCCTTGGCTTCCCAAAGATTACAGGCTGAGCCACCGAACCCGGCCCCCTTCCCTTTTAGCTGTTGATCTTTATTATAGATTTACTTCCCTCTGCTCTTACACAAATTCATGACTATCACATTGTCTAAGATGGAATGTGGAATATACTCTTTTAAATTGGAAAAGGGAAGAAAAATAAGCTGTAACAAGTCAAATTGCTTTAACTCATAGGCCAGTCTTGTATATAAAAACATAATTCTTTTAAATTTCTTCATTTTCTGCCTATATAAGCAACACCTTAACTTTTCAACTTCTGAGTACTGAACCCGTTCTTTTGGTATCTGTGTTACCTGGATGGCTATTCTCGACTTTGTGCTTGAATAAATTCTTTGAAGCTGTCTTCTGATCCTTTAGATTACTTCAGGTCGACACCGGGACTTTGCAATAGTTAACAATGCAAAGGAAGATTTCTTTAGGTAGTGTGATGGTTGAACTGACGTATGAAGAACATATCATGTGTTAGCAAGGCAGAGGGCGGGTAAGTCTTTCCAAGCAGATGAAACATTGTGTAAGAGTTTGGTGGAAAGGTAGAGTACAATTCTTTTATAAAACTGATGGACAGTCATTGTGTCAGGGCTCACAGAAGGTGGAGGAGGGGAGAACAAGACAAGATGAAGCTAGAAGGGTATTCAGAAACAAGAGTAGTAGAACCTAGAGTAGTTAGTGTATTCAAATTCACAATAAGCTTTGTTCTGCAAGTTTACCTTAAGCACTTTGCACTTGAAAACCTTCTGTAACTGAGGGCTAAAGAATAAACATGGGGGCAAGGAGTTGACAGTAGATATCTATTAGTATGCTATTGCAGAGGTCCAGACAAAAGATGATAATAGCTTGAACTGTATGATAGAGGTGGAGGTGGAGGAATGTTGACAGACTTGAGAGACCTTTAGGAATTAAAATAAGCAGTACTTGGTGATGAATAAGTTCTGGGTTGTGAAAGAGAGGAAGGTGTTAGTGCTGATGCCTGAAATTTGTGGGAGTACTATGCATTGAGATGAGAAACACAGGGAAGGGGGCTGGTGGACGTGGGTGGTGATGGCTGGATGGGAAACTGGGGAGGGTAGGTTCAGTTTTAGACAGGCTAAGTTTGAGGTGACTTTTTGCATCTGAGTGAAGATGTCTACTGTGTTGCTCATTATGTGCTTGTTATACAGCACTTGTGACCCAGTACTTAATCAGAGTATTACTCCTTTGAGGACATATTCCAAGTGTTTCTCAGTAAAAAGGGGTGATTCATAACTTTTCAAATACTGGAAACTGTAGCTCTTGGCGACAAATAAAGTCAGCTTGCCCCGGGGGGAACTGTCAATAATTCTACTCTATAAGAATAAGTGACAAATTCTTCCCTGCTCTGGGCCTCCACCGTAGCATTAGCTCAATTAATCTCTCATCCAGGATCTCTGAGGAACAAAGCCTTTTGTTACTCCAAAGGTAATGTGCCCTCTGTTCCCAGAACTTATTTTCAACATTTATTAACCCTTGGATGACTTCCCAATGCACTTTTCTTAAAATCCCAACTCTGTGATTTGGCCCTGCCTGTCCCTCAGGCCTTTCACAGCCTACTTCCTTTGCTCAATCCGTTTTAGCTGCATGAACCTATTTTCAATGCCTTTCACAAGTTCCTTCCTCTTTGAGACCTTCACACAGGCTTCTTCTCACTCTTTTCTTGGCTACCCTCTCCCTATCCTTCAGATTCCAACTAGCATGCTACATTTTCAGAGATATCTTTTCTGCCACCCACACCCCCCATCTAAATTAGCTATTTTATCTGTTCCTTATTCTCTCTCTCGTGCTTGGTTCTTTTCTATAAAAGCACACATCACAGACAGTAATTGTATATTCGTGTGTTGTCCAATGTCTGTCTCCCCAGTTTAATTATAACTTATATGAGCACAAGAGCCATGTCTAATATATACTCCAATACTCACACCATATAGAGCAGTGATGCCATGTTTATTCAACAAATGAATGAATGAATGACTGAAATGCCCCCTCGATGCAGGCACTAATCAAGAAAGAAAAATGTGTGCTGCAACTTCTATGCCTCATGTCCATTGGGGGGAGGTAAACTTAGTTCCAATGCAGCATGACATGTGCTCTAGTGGCCACATGCACAAAGTGGAAGTGAAGTACAGAGTCGCTATATCCTAACTTGCTTGTGAGTATCCAGAAAGGCTCCACAGAAAGGTAGTATTGGATGTGGGTATTTAAGAATCAGCAGGGGTAACCCTTTCACATCCTCTCTCACTGTGGGAGTTTTTCTGTCTTCTCAATAAATCCTGCTTTCAAAAAAAAAAAAAAGAAGAAGCAGGAGTTCACTGGGAGGAGCTGGGAGGAAGGGCAGATAGAAAGAGGCTATAGTTTATGCAAAGATGAAGGATTATGAGAGAACCTAATGTTTTTTGGGCAACAGTGAAACATCTGACCTGTCTGAACATGGAACAGAAGGGATGAGATAGAGATAAGCCTGATAAGAGATGTTGGAAAAGCCTGGAAAGTCCATGTAGTTTTGTTTAGGCTTCATGCAACAGGGAATGGCAAATCACTGGAGAGTTCTAAGTCAGGGAATAAGATGTGAGGCTTCTGTTTCAGTAAGATGGCTCAGGCAGTGGGCTTGTGTGTGTGTGTGTGCTGGGGGGATTGCAGTGGGTGATACCTTAAGTCAGAAAAGTGAGAGAGGAATTAATAGCCCACATGGGAGATCACACCACTGATATGGAGGCAGTGGCAGTGGAGAAAGATAACTGGGGATGGATTTTGAGGGATCTTTAGGAGGATAAATTATTAGGACTTGAACTTCATACTCTGTGAAGTCATTTTCTATTCTAAAATTCTATGACCCATGTATTAACTCCTTTTGGGGCTTCAGAATTTTAATGAACTATATTTTTAAAATGTTTCTGATTTTCTAAAAGTAAACTCAAGCAGCATATTGCTCTTAGATTAAGACATAACTGAACCATACGTTATACAGAAGATTATAAGGTTTCCCTGGGATGGGGCCAGAAATGCCATGAGAAGTGTTCTGTGACTGGATCTCTTGGGATAGGGTAGCAAAGTGGACAATTTATGCTGAGCCTCAGATCAAAGCATCCTAATAAACCTCTTTTGCTCATGACATTCTCCTCATGACTTGGCTTTAGAAATATATTGAGAGGAAAAAAAGCTCCATGCTTAATTTGGAGAAGTGAAAGGAATGGACATTTCCACACCCCTCCTTTTTCATTGTCATGAATGTGTATTTTTGACGTATACATTTAGTGGAGTTTAATAGCAATCAATGGATGAATTTAGGTATAGTAGACTTATGAATTGCCAGAAGACTAGGATGGAGTAGGAGGTAATATAAACCAAATGGTAGTTTATATTAAGTCTGGATGAAATTGGGAACCACAGAAAGAGGGTAGATCTGAGGAATGTTTAAGCAAATTAACCAATCTTGAGTAAAATGACTGCACATGAATTTGGGGAGACTGTTTAGATAAGTGTTTATTAAGTATTTGGAAAGTTTTTTTCTGGTTGTCTTGAGTGGATATCATCAAGAGACACCAAAGATGGAAGAAACTCCTTTCTTGTCCCAAGAAATGTCCCTCTAAGGTACTGTCAAACAGCAGCCAGAGGACAAAGAGGGGGAGAGTGTGACTAGCCAAACTGTAAGCATTCAGTGGCTTCAAAGAATATTTCCTTATCCTTGCCAATGTGGTATTTTTCTTTTTGCAGTGAAAAATTGTGGAAAAATTATGTAAAGCATAACAAGTCATTTGAAAAAGTTGGGGGAAGGGGATTATTCACATGCTTTAAATAGTAATTTGTTGATTTATTTCCCTCTCAGGAGAAGCAGCATTTCCCAGAATAGTTTCCCTTATTTCCAGAAAAGCCTTTATATATACTTCAAGTGTCTCAGGGACCTATCTTGCACCCCCAACACAAACATTGTATTAAAAATAGTTTCAAAACTATTTAGTTAGCTAAAGTTTGTAGCACATGATCCCAGCTCAACATTCCTCCCTTTTCTGCAATGGTTTTAACTAAAATAGATACAGAGTAACAGATTAATTGTGTTACTGAGAGTCTGACCTCAGAATCATGGCCTTCTGAATAATTTTAACCTAGGCCATATGTCCAGTTCCTTCAACTAATTAATTATTAACTACTCATTGCTAGCAGTTTCTACACTTGATTCTAGTGCCAGCTCCTCTGGGCTTAGTCATTCAACATGAACATCTTAGTCTTCCTCATCCGTAAAACAGAATTTATATTGCAATACTCTGTATAATTTATAATAGTTAACTAAAAACAAAACTGTAGTTTTCAATGTGTATATGTATGCATGCATGAGTATGTGTGTAATGATGATATGGCTATAAATTATTTTTTAGATGATCTTATTTTTTCCTGAAGCCATACTCTTAGAACTACACTGTTACTGAAAAATTTACAAATTTTCTATTACACGAACAGTTCAAGGATGTCTATTATACTCTCAAAAAGAAAAGTCCAAGTCTTTGCAGTCAAGAAAGTTCAAGTCCCCTCATCCTTTTGAAATCAAGGGGTCATTGCTCCTAGATCAACATCATGAATAAGAACAAGGCTCTTCTGCTTATTAGTTCTGTGACATTGGACAGGTTATAACCTCTCTGTATCTTATTTTTCTCATTTAAAAAATGGGGATAAGAATAGTACTTTCTTCACGGTATTATTACTACTTACTGATTGGTGGATGTTGTTGAGAGGAGTCAAGAATGATTTTGAGATTATTGACAAGGATGACAGGGAATATGTGATGCCATCAATTGAAATATGAACTATGGGGATAACAGCAGATATGAAAGGAAGGCCACAATTAAGATATGCTCACTTGAGATACCTGCCAGTTCTGTTACAAATGAGGGATGTTCAGTGTAGATTTGAAAATAAGCCTAAGATTTTATGGGTTTTAGAGATCATTTTCCTGAAATATTATACTGTATAGAATGGCACAGGGAACCAACTTCTTAGTTTGACAGTTGAGGAAACAATTGTTTAAGTCACACTACTTGTGATATGGTAGCCTATTATAATGGTGGCTTGATGAACCATGCTTACTGATATTCACACACCTGTATAGCTTCTTTTCTTTGAAGCTATGATTCACTGTGATGAATAGTGTTTGGCAAAAGTGACACTGTACTACTTCCAGGCCTAAGTCTTAAGATGATTAGCAACTTCTGCTTTTGTGCTCTTGGAATATCTTAGCCCCATGAAGAAGTCTGGCCATGTGAAAGGAGAAGAAGTCACATGGAGAGAGAGGTGCCCTGACGTATCACAGAGAGAGAGAACATCTAGCTGACCCAGTGTCTCAACTCCAGGGGTCCCTCCTGATGTATGTTGTATGTGAACGATCATCCTCATGACTGGTCTTTGCTGAACTCTTCCAACCCACAGAATCAGAGACATATGAATTTTTCTTAACCCACTAAGTTTTAGAGTGATTTGTTATATAGCAATAGATAATCTAAACAACGGCAGAATCAAGACAAAAATTCAGGTCTTCTGAACTCTAGAACAAAGTCTTCTAGGGCAAAGAATCCATACTGTTAGACTTCACTCTTAACTTTCTTTTTCTTTCTTTCATTTTGTTGTTGTTGTTGTTGGAGTCTCACTCTGTTGCCCAGGCTGGAGTGCAGTGGCAAGCTTACAGCTGCCACAGCCTTGATCTGCTGGGCTCAGGCGATCCTTCTGCCTCAGTCTTCCAAGTAGCTGGAACTACAGGCGTGCACCATCCAGCCCAGTTAATTTTTTTTTTTATTTATCGTAGAAAGGAGGTCTCGCCAAGTTGCCCAGGCTGATCTCGAACCCATGGGCTCAGGCAATTCTCTGGCCTTGACCTCCCAAAGTGTTGGGATTATAGGCTTGAGCCACCATGCCCAGTTACTCTTAACTTTCAAAAAAGCTTAAGAATGCAGAGTGAAAAACTGTACTTCGTTGCTCCCAGTTTGCTCAACTGTACAATTTGCATAATATTAATTTATTGACTAAAACATAATACTATATATCCTGGATTAAATGACAACTGATATTTGGCCATGAGTTAGACCCCTCCCTCCTTCCCTTCTCCTCCCCATCTATCCATTCATCTACCTATTATCTATCCATTTATATCTTGCTGGCAAAGAACTATGTTTCCATTATCAAACGTGTTTTACTCTGTGGCTTTTTGGGCCGTGAGAAAGTATAGGAGAAGTGAAATAAAAAAGCTAAAGTTTTGCCTTTTCTAGCACTTCAATTTTAAGTCTTTACAATTCTCATAAGGGAAATATCAATGGCAGCACTGTTACTTTGACTGTTGGGTGTATAAACCTTTTAGTGAATTTTGCTGTTCAAGAGACATAGTTGTTTGAGAAAAATCACCAGAACTTCAAGACGATAGTCATAATCTTCTGAAAATAAACTACCATTCAAATAAGTGGAGTTTAGAGGAATATAGATGATGACATGTCATCTTCCAAGGTGGCAACGTTTATCTGGCATGTATCTTTGAGGTAAATAGTTTTCTCCTTTGTATCTTAATTTTTTGGGTGTGCATTCCTATATTTGGGGAAGGGGGTTCAATATTAGATATCACTGTAGAATAGCAGGACTTTTGTTCATTTCTATATTAGAATTATATTTGTTTGGGAACTACTCAGAAGTCTGTCTCATGGCATCTGACAGCTTGACAAGGCTTGTTGCCATGGAAAACGTTTGTGATGTTGTATAAATATATTCCTAGGTCATGAGTTGCCGTGTATTTTTTGGACATTGATGCTGAGGGAAATGACTAAACATCTTTTTTTAGGAAGGAAGAATAACATAGTAAACAAACAATAATAACAAATAATATCTGTGTATCCAGTAAACTGGTGCTCTATTTTCTTAAGCATTAAACTTATGTTCTAACAAGCCTTTTAGCTATAAAAGTTCATTTATTGCAAAGGCTTTCCCCCCCTTAAAATATTCTTATTACCAGTCATTTTGCAATATTAATGGTTCCACTATTAATAGACTGAGAGACAAGGGAGCTATTATTCTTGCTCTCTATCTGTTATTCCATTAAGTAAGACTGCCAACCTCTGACTGCTAGCAGCTCTATAATGAACCATGTGCTCAAGCCACAGGGTATATCCTAAGTAAAAGTTGTCCTCACATGTTGTTTTTGGTGCGTATTATGACTAGACAGGAAAAAGGTACAACAACAAGATGCAAGGGGGAAACACTCAATTCAGGTTAGGAACCAAAATAGTCATTTTCTTTGGATTTGATGGGAGGTGAAGAAGTGTTGGGGAAATGATGTGGAAAGTCATGGGTGAATGTCTCTGTAATTTGTCCCCTTCTTATGACTGATGCCCTTGTGAGAGCTCCAATGGTACCTGCAATCTGACATACACAGCCTGTTACCCGTTCTTGCTTTCTCTAACACACTATCATTTATTCAACCTGTAATGAGACCTGCCAGATTCTTATGCTTGGGCAAACACTGAGTACCTTAGGTGTCAGTGTTAGCTTCCTGTTGGGAGACTGCCTCCACTGTTACCACTGCGGCCTCTGCTGCTCTTTCTCTTTTGAGTCAATATCGAATGTCACACATACCACCTCTTTATGCCAAAACAGAGAGTGTCCATGACCCTGATCTGTAAGAATGCCACCTTTCTCTAAGTGAAGGCAAAGTGGCTTTCTACCACAGAGTCTAGGTCTATTGATGAATTGTAATTTATTGTGTAATCTATTGTGAGATAAGCAGGAAATGTTTTTCACTGAAGTCCACACATCAGCAAATTATATACTTTTGATTAGCCTGAATATTGTGCAATATGTATAAACAAGTAATATTTTACACACTTTACAGATGTAAAAATGAAGATTTAGTGATTTGCTCAAGGCAAACATTGTATAAATGATAGCAGTATGCTTCCCATTAAATAACAGAACTTCGCTAGCACAGGTACAGGTCAGAATATACACCAAATTTGCTTTTGTATGCTTTCTTCGTGCTTAGCTAGGCCTTGATTTCATTAAGAAATCCTCAACCAAGGATGGAGCCAGGAGAGAAATAACGGGGTGGAAACTAACTTCTCTAGGGCTTCTTTGGCTCCATCACCTACTGTGGAAGTTGATCCAGATAGAAATTTGCCTACTTTGGCAACCTTTGCCCACTGTGGAGCTTGATCTCTTTGGGTAAGATGCCCTGTTGTTTTTCTCTCTACATGCTTGAAACTTTCATTGCACTGGAAACTAAAGAGGCAGAAATAGGAAGGATTTGATGACTTTCAAACTAAAGAAAGCAACTCATTTTCTTTTTAAACACAGTCCTCTGACTAATTTTTGCTATAATTCATCCTGGTAATTTTGTCTGCAGAAAAATAAAGCAAAAGTTAACATTAAAAAAGATTACCTCTATTCTCTAATTTACTTCACAGATACAAACATAAATCATGAGGAGGTTAAAGAAAAAAGTAGTCTCTCTCTCTCTTTCTCTCTCTCTTTATATATGTGTGTGTGTGTGTGTGTGTGTGTGTGTAAATTTGAGATTTTTTTCAATTTTCCCACCTCATTTCTTTATTTAACATTGATGTTTTAATTTAAATGTTTTAATTTGTCTAATTGAAAGATTTGCATTAATTAAAAAAAATCAAGCTGTTTGGTGATTTTAGATAGCCTCAACATCCCCTAGCCTTTGTGCATAAGAATGATGTGAACTTAAAGGGTGATTAAATATGTTTGGGCATTCTACTTGGTATAATATTATTCTTCTGATATTTAGTTTCTTAAAAAAATACAAACAAAATATGGTCATTGGTTAAGAATATTGTATTCCAAGCATTTTTAAATAAATAATTTTGTTTATTCCAGAGACTCGATTATTAGTTAGTTAATAGGACTAGCTATAAATAATCCAGCTTTTCTCCTTTCTGTCATATGGTAGGATTGCATTTCCTCATCCTTTTGGTGTTAGATAATAGCCATGTGACTTGCTTCAACTAGTGAAATCTGAGCAGAAGTAACATATATACCAGAGCTACTTTTCTTCTGTAGTAATCATGAAAGCATGAAATATAGCTTCCATAAGCCTGGGTCTTTGAGTGACTACTGCAAAGAATCATTATATTTTGGTGATTATTTGTTACTGTAGCACAGTCTATCAAATCCTGACTGATATAACATTTTAAAGTTAAGGAAACAAAGAATAAGAGAAATAAATGATTTATCCAAATCGACATAACAAAGTTATAAACCAAGTTTTCTGATTCTTCTATCTCGAGTTTGCAACTTCAATCCAAGATAATATGTCCCCCAAGAACCTCAAAATTAAGCAAAGTCTGATTTAATGTGCATGTGTTATATTTGTTCTAATACAAAATAATTGGTTCTTTTGGTTGAACTGAAAAATCAGATTAGTTAAAGGAGTAGTCAGGTTGAGTGTTAAAATAAGCAAAGACTAAATCTACCTCAACACAAGTCATTTTATGTGTATACAAAATTGCAATGTTGCAGCTATCTGGAACAGTGAGGTCACTGGGTTGCTTAAACCTTCTAACTTTTTCATTCAGACCATCAGTAGATAATGCCAGATAGACACTTCTGCTAAATACTTATTGTGAGAGATTGAGAAGGGAAATATCAACCAAGCAATCAGTTTCTAGAACATTCAGTGACTAGATGAGACTTCTAACATAATTGTAAGAAGCTTAGAAAACTCACTTGCCATTTATGTTAATACCCATAGATCCTTGTCATTTAGACATACTGATCTATGCTCAAGTGAAAATGTGCTTTGCAAACAGACTTTTATTTGAAATATATTTTTGCAAGATTCATGACTTGGAAGACCAAAACCTTTTTTTAATACTAAAGAGATTTTTTAAAAATGAATTTAATATCTTCGCCACTTCAAAGTCACACAAATTTCACATTCAGTTTTCACTTTGTGTTCACTCTTACTGTTGATATTTTAATATTCCTTGTTTAACTACTTTTTATGTCATTTAATTTTTTTTTTTTTGGCAGCCTATGTCCTATTTCCTTTAAGCTTTAACCAATGCCAATTACTGTACTTCTTTACCTGATGTTTTGCTCATTTCCTTTGTAAGCTAATCTTTCAGGATTTATAGGATATATATGATTTCTTACTTGAAATAGTCTTAAGAGCAGAAGAACACAACTCCACAGGAAACAGGAAACATGTTTTATAATAGTCATTATACTTTTAAGTAGCAGAGTGGATACAACTCACTTAAATCTTCAATTCCTCAGTTTCTCCACTAAATATGGATTACTGCCATCTTCCTCGTTTAAACTCAAGAGCTATTTCACTAAAAAATGAAATTGTGTTTCTAAATCTCTTTTAGTCTTATAAAAACAACTATATATGCTTAAGATATTTGAATCTGTATACATTTGGGACAATGGTATTTAAAACAATTATGCTGTTAACATTTGGAATGAGTTACCATGTTTATAGTTTAACAGAGTTTCCAAGTGTTAAAGTAAGTCACAACTTGACTTCACAAAAGACTCATCAGACCTGTATCATTTTAGATATTATGCTTGCAAAAATCCAGACATTGTAATTGTTTAAAAAAACCAGGGCAAAAAAGGAAACTTGATTATTTGAATTAGGTGCCTCTTCTGGAAATATCCTTACTATTACCAAAAATAGCTAATAGCTATTATAGTGTTTACTGCATTTCAGTTTCTATGTGAGTGTTATTACCTTATCTCATTTAGTGTATTCCCTCTCACAATAACCATATGAGCTAGGTATTGTGTTTGTCATCCCCATTTTACATATTCAGAAACAGAGTCATAAGAAGTTAATCAACTGGCTCAAGTTTACAGAGCACTAGCTCAGATTTATATCAACAGAGCTCAGATTTAAATCCTGGAAGGCTAATCCCAGAGCCTGCATTTTTACCCACTGTTATATAAACTTTTGTCATTATTGGTCAAATTATTATAGGGAACTTATGAAAAAATTCTAAGTTACTGGAAAAAATAAAAAAATAATATTGCAGGTTTTTCACCTTAGAAATTATATCAATAATATCCCTCCAGAGCAGAAGAATATGGAAGTGGATCAGAGAGAAAAGAATGACCAAACTGTTGGGAGATTCTGGAACCACATCAATTCATGTAGTGGAAACTTGATGCATTTTGTCTCATTGAGAGATTAAGAAGGATATTACAGTTGAGTTAAAAACATTTTAAAAGCTATCATATGATAAAGAAAGGAAGTTGAGTCTGGATTAATCCAAAGACATAAATAAGGGCTTTTATTTAAAAGTTGCTGTATGGAGACTGATTTGGAAATAACTTGTTGATCAGTCATCATTCTATGAACCTCCTATCACATATGGCTTTGCTGGAGTGCTGTTCACAAACATCACCAGATGAAAACCTATTATCAGAAGTCTCTGATTTATTTCCGGTGGATAATTGTGTGTCTGTAGTGATTGTCAGGCGCAATTTTAAAAAGAGTCAGACCAACATTGGCAGTGAGAAGAAGCCAGAGCTCCTGGAGGCAGACTTCCATAGAACTGAGCCCATCTAGCACCCTTAGCATGTGTACTAGGAAGAGTACTAGGAAGAGGACTCAATGAATTGTCATTCCCTCTAATTCATGTGACATTGTATGAAGCGTTCCCAATTACAAGTGCAAAGGAGGGTTGGTTAATTGCTTAAAACAAGAAAGCACATGTCAGCACATGACAGTCGAGTTTTCTGAATGAAACAGGCATAAAACTACTTTGAAAATCTTTATCTATGTCTGTATTCCTTTTTACCCCAAATTGTGTAATCGTCTGGAAATTGAAAGCACTTAGACTGGAAAATCTATTCAGTCAGGAATTCTGTGTACACTGTTGAATTACAAACACCTAGCATAAAATCCCACACCGAGTAGTTCCTCAATAAATTGCTATTGAGTAAACCACAGTAAATGCAATAGGTAGTCCTTCCTAGAAATTATGTAAAAAAGTGATAAGCCAGGGTGAATTGAGCTAACTAAAGTTTCAGGACTCTTAGAAGTATTTTTAATCTTTCCTGTCATTTTATATTTTGACCTCAAATACATGATTTTTGAACTTAAGAAAATTGGATATAAATGCTTAGACAGTTGCAGTTAAAACAACAGAGTTCCGCCGGGCTCGGTGGCTCAGGCTGTAATCCCGTGCCTTTGGGAGGCTGAGGTGAGTGGATTGCTTGAGCCTGCGGGTTCGATACCCGCCTGGGCAGCGAGACCTCATCTCTACAATAAATAAAAAAAAAAAAATCAGCCCGGCATGGTAGCGCATGCCTGTAATTCCGGCTACTCGGAAGGCTGAGCCGGAAGGATCGCTGGAGCCCAGCAGGCGAGGCTGCGGTGGCTGGGAGTGGCCACTGCAATCCAGTCTGGGCGACTGATTGAGACTCCAACTCAAACAAACAAACAAACAAACAAACAAACAAAACAGAGTTCCTTATTTATTCTAAAGAAAGAGTTTATCTCTTACAGTTAGATCTGAGTCTAATTGTTTTTCCAGAAAGCCCTATTTTCATAAAATGAGGTTTTCACTGCAACTTAAACAAAGTATTGCAATACTAGTGAGCAAACTTCTGGATTTAACAGTTTTCTTAAAAATTAAGAATACAGAACCAGACAGCCTGCAGGATACCACTGTGGAAATTTTCATTATGTCTAAACAATTGAATGTCAATGCTAATAACTGATTCCTGCTGGATTCCATTCTTTCCTAACAAAAAGGAAAACTATTTATTCATACTATAATGTGTCCTTCATGTGCAACATTCTAAATTGTGCTAATATCTTGCAGATGATGTTGTCAAGAAAGGTTTCTGACCCTGGAACAACTACTGAACAACTTGGAAGTTGGTTCTCCTGCATTTATTCGATTTCTTTCTCAGAGAACTTGCCTCTGAATAAAGGATGTATACAATAGAATCAAACCAAGTGCAATAAAGGGAAATGAAAGGCAGAAATTAGTGCCGTAACTACTAATAGTGTGACTGGCCTAGTGTCGGAATGTTCTGTTCTTATTTTCTCTCCTCCATGACTTTTGAACAAGTTAAGTTTTATTTTTGTTTTATTTTATTATAGGAATGTGGAATACAAGTGAGGATTAACTACATAAATAGGCTGCATGCAGGTGAAGTTTGGGCTTCTCACTGACCTTCATTTCCCCCATAATGAAACAGGCACCCTTTGTTCACGTGTCCCATACCCTCTCCTCTCCTTCGGTGACTAATGTGACTCATGTCCAAGGCCCATGGACAGAACATGCAGTTGTGTTAAGTTTTAGAAAATGAATTAAATGTTTCTTGCATAGGAAAACAGGATGACTATAAACAATAATAGAATGTGCTTTAACTTTTGTATTATTTCTGCCTTGTATGTTATAAATAAGGAAATGTGGGGAAAAAAATACCAATGCATTAAATACTACCAAGTATACGGTTATATTGATTGCAAATTGACCATTAAATGGTGAAATGGTGTCATCCTTGCTGAATGAGCATTCAGAACTCGAGAGCAACCCCTCTAGCAAAGCTGCATAAATGCTACACTGTATTCAAAACAAAAAGAAAAATTCAAGTTTTGCAACTAGACCAATTCAGACCTTGTATGGCCTACATCTCATACTGTGAACGGGATAGAATATCCTTATGAAACCCCAAGACTCTTTACTTTATTTCATTGAAGATAAACAGATTAATCAGTCAACAACTAATTATTGAATTATCTGTCAGACATATAGACACAGGACTACGCTGCATATACTAAATCTAAGCAAGCCATGCAAAGATAAATGCCCTCATTTGCCTTAAAATTAACCCTATGGCTCTAATAATGCACTTTTACAGAATACATAAACCCAAATCAGTGACTGATTTTCAGACATGTGAATTTGAAAGCTTTGATTGAAAATGTTCTAAACATTTTTAATCCCTTTTTCTTCCTACCTATAACAGTAAAACTGAAAATAAGCACTTTCACAACCTGGCCAAATATTTAGATAAAGAATGAGTTCGTAACCAGCAATATCTTAAAACGTGTTTGAGTTATTCTATATGCTATTTAAATAGTTAAACTGTCAACCTGGGATTTTGTATATATTCCTCATTAGGTTGCCTCAAAGACCCCAGGGTAGGTATATCTGCATTTTAAAATTTTGTATTTTTCCATGGTTTATATGCCCCATAAAATGCCTTGAGAACTTTATGAGGGATGTTACATTAATATGTGTTATTATAAATATGATTTAAATATCTAAAGCATTACAGAGTGATTACTGTTCAATAAGGCAGCGTGCATAAAAGGGTTATCTCCACACTGTGCTTAGGTTTCTACAATATAATATAATGAATTGTTCAATATAGTTTGCATGCTATTTGTCTCTGTTTCTTCTTAGGCTCGAGGGAAGCTGATGTGCAATCCTCTAACAAGGCGATCATAAATTGCAGAACAATAAACAGCCCTTGAGATTTTTAGATAGTATGTGGTTAGCATGCAATCCATCTTGGGAAACTTGATTTAATACCTCAAAGGAGCATCTCTGACAATGCTCAACATTGTTTTAAACTGCTGCTAAATCAATTAGTGCATTGGAGGATCCTGATGTCTCTGCCTCTCTCATAGCCCATCCTAAGAATTCTGGCTGGTTATTTTGCAAAGAAAAAGATTTAAGAAGCCACTGCATGTATGCACTTGGGTTCCCTGGAAAACGTTAAAGATAATCCTGCATGAAAGGAGGCATAAGCCAACCTCCCTAAATAATCAAGATCGATGTGGGTGTCATCTTGAAAATTCATCTCAGTTTTTCTGAATTATCCTTACTGTAGCCAAGAAGGAGAAATTAGATAAAAGGTAACTATTATTCTAAAGTCAGGACTATGAGATTAAGTACCAAAAGTAGGGTCTTAAGAGACAAGATTTTTTTTTTTTTTTGCTTTATTGTACACATTTCCTGTGGTGTAGATAATGTATCTTATAACTATACTTATTGGAGGAGCTAAACACATTTATGGATATTATGCAATCTTCACACATTTATTATAATGTAAAGTAGAAACAAAAGTTAAAAATCAACAGCCAACAATACTCTCCTTATGGAGATAATATAAACAATTTCTTAGTTAGTAATAGATTTCTCAATCCTTTTTAAACCGCACTAAATATAATAACATAACAATTGCTATGCAAGGAGGGGAAGCATGACCTCCTCCAAAAGTTGATGGTATTTCCTCTTTTCCTCTTATTTTTCCTCATTAGTTTATTGAAGACATTTCTCAGGGAATTCCTTGTCTTTCTTTCCATTTTTTGTTATGGCGCAAGAGTCTTGCATTTTCAGTATCTCACAGCTAGTTCCTGTTTCCTGCAGGGTTAAATCACAGACTGTGCTGAGGAGAAAGACTTCGGCTATACGCCCCAAAATCATACTAGTTATTTCCTTTTAAGAAAAGTTCACTCAACTTATGTAACCAAGGCTAACTGACAGGATTAAGAAACAAAACAAAATAAAATAAAGCAGTTAATCAGTCCAACTAACTTAGTTTCTTTTTGTTTTGCTTTAAACAATGGCAAGTGACTTTTTTAACCTAATTAAAAAAAAAAAAATCAGTAGCCTGTTTTGATGTTGTGCAAATACAACCAACGTTTCCAAGCTTTGTGTCTGCTGACAAAACAAAAAATTCATGCTATCATGACTCTGTTATTTCCTTCAAAGATGCATAGGGCATGATTTTTCTGCAAGTGATCTAAACCTCATATTAAACAAAGTGAGATACCATTGAATAACTTTTAAATTGCTTACATCTCTTGCTTCATTCTGTAGCTCCTTTTTGGGGTCTTTAGTATTTTCGAATACTACATTATAATATAATTGAGTATAACCATTCATGTGTTTTGAATGTTTATTACTTGCAAATGTATGTTTTTCTCATATGTATATTTGTTTGGTCTTCACTGCGATGTTAGTGATGGGGTTCATGACACATTGCCCAAAATATGGCACCCTGGCAATTTGGGAAAACAGCAGAAGTAAGAAGTTCACTCTCATGTTCCTTATGCTTCTTCCCTGAAGCAGGGCATTAAGACACTCATTCAAGAGGTGCCCTCCCCATACTCAGAGGAAAGGAACATCCTTATCTCAGAAGATACAAGGACACAGAGAAGAATTTGAACAAACAAGCCTAGCTAAGTCACCTCTAGCTTATTATCATTAGATTATACGTTTTTATCCAATCGTGCTTCTCAATGACTATCTGCTTCTCCATCAACCCCAGCATAAAATATACAGGTTTGCCTATTTCTTTGGGTCTTTATGTCTGAAGGATCTTGTGTTACATAAAACTTAAATTAAATAAATTAGTATGCTTTTATCTTGTTAATCTGTCTTTTGTTCTAGTCACCTCAACCATGAATTTAGCAATGGGAGAGGAAAATAAATCTTTTTCTCTCCTACACTATAAGTTTGGCAGATATTATGCTCATTTTATGTGAGTAAAAATGGAGGCACAAAATGGAAAAGCAGCCAAAAAAGGGGGGGAGAGTCAATGCCAAAATCAGGCAATTTAAATATTTTAATAACTTTTGTAGTGTTTTGATTGGAAGGGTGGCTTATGGTAAAAATTAAGAGAATGGTTTGATATTAGGTGTCATTTAAAAATTGTCCAAGAGTTCATTCTCACACTTTCTCTCTTTCTTCTCTTAGGTATCAATGAAACTTTACATATTGGTGCTTGCTAAATGCAGCTGTATTTAGTTTAGTACTCCCTAATATAAGAAGGGATTCTGATCACATAACTGATTTCAGTAAATTCTATTTCCATGTTTTCTTTCTTGGAACCTAAGTAACATCTTCCTTGCAGCCAGACCTTTCAGTAATTTCAAAATCTAACAGAACTTGTCACACAGCAGGAGCTCAATAGTTAGTAACTGTTTCATTGATTATTGTAGAAACCACTCTTGCTCAAAACATGGACTCCTAAGATATATAGGGGAAAATGACATGGCAGAGTTTCCTTCCTGTCATTTCCTTTCTGCAGTGATCCTGTCCAAGTGCCTTTTCTACAATTTTCTCTTTTCATCTCATTCAGATGTTTCTCTGTACCTCAGTCTGCCCACATTTTTAGGTAATCAGAGGTTTATAGCTCAGTTTGTAAGTTATTCTGGTTCACTATTATTGTTATTTTCTGAAGCTTTTGACTACCATATGATCGTTTCTTTTCTTGTTAGTATCTTTATCAGAAAGGAAAAACACAAAGGTGTTGAACTGAAACAGTGCATTTCTAAAGAACCTTCTTCAAAAGGATGGTTGAGAGATGTATTCTCGTCATTGGAATAATCCAGACTCTGTATGCATTAACAGACAATTGATTTTTATGTACTCATATCTTTACAAATGCTTGATATCTATTCATTTCCAAATTGCTGTTATTCAAAAAACATTTATTGGCCATTTTGTGTATGTTAGTTGCTGCACATAGAAATACAATGTGGAGACAACACAGAATGCGCTAATACAAAGTAGAACATTATATTAAGTAAAGTAAAAGGTATATTATGTCAATGTAAGTAGTTGTGCCAAATCAGGCAGAGAAAATTAATTCTTTGGAGGAATCTAGGAAGACTTACAGGGAGAGGCAACTTTTAAATTTGGTGTTGAATGATGGTATTAGATTTTAGCAGGATTTGAATGATAAATTAAGCCATTTAATAGTCTGTTATAAAAAAAAGTCATCAAGACATTTTTAAAGACAGCAAATAACAGGATCCAAAAACTTGACTCATAATCTTAATGTTTTTCTTTAGTTACTTTTTATTTTGAAAACTCCAACAATTTGATATTTAGGTTATGATCTCTTCTAATCCTCTAAGAACATTTTGGATTCCTTGGCTTATTTTGTCCTATCAAAGCAACTTAATTTAAAAAGCAATGTCATGAAAAAGCATTTAAAATTAGCTATATTTGCTTTAAATGAATGACTTTTCAAATGTACCTTAATACAAACTTTAGAGATATGTTGAACTAAAGAGTTCTAGTCATCTTTATCTACCCCTACACAGTGACCCTTTGACAGTTCAAATGTCTTTCTCAGGTGTTTGATACTCTTTTCAGGATGAGTTACTATATTAATTATTTCATGCTTACCCCCGTACGTTTTCTTAATATATACTAAGTTTCACATACTGTGCCAAGAATGGAGGATGGAAATAAATACATGCATGACCTCTGCCTTCAATGATTATAATTCTGAAATGGAACTGTTCCTAAAACGAAAATTTTCAAAAGCAAGAAACATGTCTTATGCATTTGTATACTCCAAATAATTATGAGTACTGGCAAACTACATGACTTCTCAGTTTCATGTTGATTTGTGGGGTTATCTTGAGGATTAAATGAGTTAGTGCATCTAAAACTCATCCATACATAAACACTAAATCCTGCAAAAAGTAGGTGTCTTATTGATATAGAGTGAGTGAGAATGACTCATTTAATAGGGCCTTTCTGCCTTGCTCTTTTCATATTGAGAATTAACTTCTTATCAGTTTTGTAATAAAAGATGACTTGATAATCTCACATTTTATTGGCACTGCAATGCAGATATGTTGCAATCTTGGCAGAAGTTGACTTGCCTTGAAAGTAGTTATGTTGACTTCATGAAATTGTACTTTGTGGTTTTATCTCTACATGACACTTCTAAACTCCAGCAAGAAAATAATGATGAGTACCATTACAGAAAAGGTGACTGCCTCTTCTATTCCTTATTTGCTAGAATTCTGCTTGCAGCAGGGATTTGATGCCGTATGGAGGTGTGCTTCCTTGCTGTCAGTATATGGACCTGTGGTGTTGTACAAAACTCCCTTTTCCTCATTAAAGGCATACAAAAGTCTAAAAATAAAACTTCTGCTCTTTCATCCTTCACTTTTTAGCAAACCTCTGGGGAAAATCACCAGTCAGCCAGTTTCTCTTGGTCAGGTGAGAGAAGCAAAGCTAAGGTACCCAGAGAGAAAAGTAGGATGGCAAAAACTCATGCCTACAAGATTGGAATCAAAGCCAGTGGAAGGTTAGGAACCCTTTAGTAAGGCTTTTAGTCTTAACGCTTTACATTATGGTTTATTCTGAAAGTATCTCTACCTCTAAATGCCAAGCTGGTCATAGTCAACTGTTCTGGTTACCATTAAATATAAAACTGAAATAGCACAAAAGCAATAGACAAGAAGTTGTGAGGATTGGCAAGTGTCAACCTTCCTCAAAGCCCAACATCTATATAAAAGTGTGACTTCTTCAAAGAGTAGGACTCTTTATTGTTTTGATTTCATAGGCACTGAAACACTTATCCCCAAATACCTCCTCTTGTCTTGCCATCATGCCTGAAACCTCCTTGATACTTATTCTCCTGTTACTATAATGGGTAAATCATCTGGGAGGAAGAGCATCAAATAAAACCATTTTGAACCAACTTTTAAAGCCAGTTACTTAGCAGTTTAGTTTTCCACTAGGATCCTAAGGTATTTAGACATGAAACTGCCACTTTTTGATGGTAGGGGCTCTCATTGAGGAAGATGAGAGCAAAATCTGGATCACTGGACTGCCCATGAAGAGTACTATAGTAGTAATCACTAAGAGAGAATTGTATACATAAGGGGTAATGGCAAATACTGAAGACCACCTTCACATTTCACCAAATTGCCCGGAGACTTCCTCTACTCTCTGATTTACTGATACAGATGATCATGAAACTGTATTGTCTCAGGACTATGACTTGAAACATTTAATTGTCAATGTCTTCATCCACTAAAGTATCCGTTAGATATCTTAGACTGGGTATTTATGAATAATAGGCATTTCTTTCTCACAGTTCTGGAGGCTAAGATCCCCAAGGTCAAGGTGCCAGTAGATTCAGTGTCTGATGAAGACCTGCTGTTTCATAGATGGTGCTCTTGTTGCTTCCACACATGCCAGAAGGAGATAAACTTGCTCCCATAAGTCCTTTTATAAGGGCACTAGTCCCAGCCATGAGAGCAGAGCCCTTATGACCAAATCACTTCCCAAGGGTCCCATCTTTTAATACCATCACCTTGAAGGTTAAGTTTCAATATTAGAATTTTGGAGAGACAACAACAGTCAAGCCATAGTGGTCAACAAATCAATTATTTTTATTTTATTTTACTTTTCAGTTGGAGTCTCACTCTGTCACCCAGACTGGAGTGCAGTGGCACGCTCCTGGCCACCGCAGCCTGGATCTGCTGGGCTCTGGTGATCCTTCCACCTCAACTTTCAAAGTAGCTGGAACTACAGGCGCGCGCTACCACTCTTGGCTAATTTTTTTTTTTTTGAGTTGGAGTCTCACTCTGTCGCCCAGACTGGAGTGCAGTGGCCGCTCCCAGCCAGCGCAGCCTCGACCTGTTGGGCTCTGGCGATCCTTCTGCCTCAGCCTTCCGAGTAGCCGGAATTACAGGCATATGCTACCACACCCGGCTGATTTTTTTATTTATTGTAGAGATGAGCTCTCGACAAGTTGTCCAGGTGGGTCACGAACCCGCGGGCTCAGGCAATCCACTCACCTCAGCCTCCCAGGCTGAGCCACCGAGCCCGGCAACAGATCAATTATTAAATTCTTAGTTCTATGTGGTGGTTTGTATCTATGTTGCCATCCAGATAAAAAGAGTATATTGCAAAAACAGGAATATTGAACATCTATCTCTTAAAACAATATCCAGTTAAGACGATCTTTTGCTTTTCCCCCAACTGAGTCCTCTGAAGTCCTAGTTATTTTTTTCATTAGAAAATATGAGAAAAATCTGTAACTGATGAGATTTTATTGAGGAGAATTCTGCCTCAATTCACATTAGTCTCTGGTAGAGTTGAAAAAAGCAAATGTTTTTATTGTAGAAGAAATACATAGTTAAACCTTGGAAACTTATCTTTTTGGACTAAGTTTTATCAAATGAAGAACTGAACTGTAGGCTGTCTTGAAAATAATATTTATGTCTGAGCCTGTGTTTTTATGGAGGAGAGTCTACAGATATTCTGAATTAAATCAAATAATGAATCTACATGAAGTCTTTGAATATTTTATTCACAAGGGTTCCGGAATATTTTTTTCTTGTATTCGCTATCTCCCTTTAAAAATCCATATGGCCATAATCTCATATCTATAAGTGGATATAGATATAGATTTTTTTTCCTCTACATATATACATTTTTTCCCCAAAATGTCTATTGCTTGATCCGATTGAACTGGTATTGAAGAGGGCTGAGATTCCTGGACACATGTGGAATATTTTTAATGTTTTGTTTAATTTGAAATATGTCTGTGTTTCCACTCTTTCTTTCAGATTGTTTGATCTTTCAACTATATCAGACATCTTGTTAGAGTTAAGATTTTAGAAAATGCTTTTTCCCCATTCCAATTTTAAAGTAACATGAATCCATTTATTCAAAGGAATTTTATTGAACACAGAAGTTAAAAAGGATACTTATAAAGCTGCATTATGAAATAAGAGAAGGGACATTAAACTGTTAACTTTATTGATTGACAATGTATAAAGCATTCTAAGCTCACTGAGAGAGAAGCACTAGGGGCTAAGTTCATCACAGGGCAATTAAATAGAAATTTCATGCAATGTGAACTCAGCTTTCAAAACAGAATTAAAGGACTTCAAAAATCATACATTGCACCTTATACTAAATGTATAAAAGATATAAATATGTGAATTTGCAAAGATAAAAAGAAATACTTTTTAAATAAAGTCTGATATTTTATTTAGAATTTCTTGATCCAGGTCTTAAGAAAGAGTTAGAACATTTACAAATATAAAATATAGGTAGATATAATCAACACTTTATGGATTCCTGCTTAAAGACATATTGTAATCACTTCTAATCACTTCTAATAAATTACTACTAATTAAGTAATCCCAATGATTACTTAATTTTCTTGTTTATAAGAAATAAGTTTATAAGATTTTTTTTAAAGACCCATAGAAAAAAATTACCCAATGTATTATACTCTAACACATAACTATAGGCACAGGAGTCTAGCAGCATAGAATATGTAAATATAATATGACTCTCTGCTTTGATAAGAAACTTGAAATATTGTTGCAAAGACACAACAAATCCATGAAGCATTCAGATCACCGGTTCAAGGGTTAAGGACTAAGTTCATGCATGGGATGAAACTGTGTTCCAATAATAAACATCCTATTATAGATTCTTTTTCTCTTTTTTCTGATTTTATATGATGACATATACCTAGCTATTGCATATTTTCCTACATTTTTTCTCTCTTTGTAGCTTTTCGCACTTTATTTGGGGGTTTACAGTCTCCCCCCCCCCCCCCTTTAGTTACATGTGGTATCTGCAGATGCAGCCCACACTGTTCTCTCTATGAACATCCACTGATAGACAGGTGCAGAGATTGATCACAGCTCCGTAACAGTGCTGGAAATGGCCGCCAGTTGTGAAGAAGAATAACAACTGGCAGCCATTCTGATTGGTGCTGGCACTGAATCTTTCTTACGAGATCCAAATGCCTTGAGAACCAAATGTTCCTGGGATTCAGGCTTTCTGCAGCCAACAAAGCTTAGGTCAAAAAGCTAATTGGCTACTTGAAACTTTACTTAGATATCTTTAAGAGAAACAAAAAGGGTTGTTTCTGTTAACTCACAGAACCTATATATGCATATACCAGGAGCGATGGCTAAACAGATAGATGACACAAAGCCAAATGCTTCTTTCAAAGGGCTTTTCTTTCAAGGTAAGTTGAAGAAAGGTATTTGAAATAACAATGAAAATACATTTTCTATAGAAATTTGCACCAAATAGTATTTCTTACATTCACTATGTAATTATGTTTTTGATGATGTAAAATCTTCTCCTTTGTAATTGTTCAAAGTTGAATGCATCTAGAGAAAGAAAAGAAGGAGGGAAGGAAGAATAGAAGAAAGGAAGGTAGGAAAAGAGAGAGGGAAGGAAGGAAGGAAGGAAAAAAGGAAACGAGCTCTTTATCAGAGGAATATTTGGTGTAATTCAAGCAGAATTGCAACCCCATGTCAATAAAACATCATGCTCCAAACCTTCTATATCATTGCCTAATGTGAAAACATTGGCCTTGTCTCTCCTTTGCCCCTCACTCAAATGCCAGAGCCACTGTAGGGCATGGCACAAAGAGGGGAACAGTGCTGTGGCATTCTGATTAGACTCTAACAAAAAAAAATTCTCCTAAACACTCTTTCACTTGTGGACAGTTCAATAAGAGAGAGAACTAGGAAGACAGAACCTCCTGCACACTGTCATTAATGAACATCCAGTCGACATTGACCTCTGTGTAGTGCTGTGCTGGATACCATACAGAGCAGTTCACAGACATGCTCCCTGCTGCTCTTTAAAGTTTACAATTGAAAACAGATGACAATAGACTGAGAAAACTGATAACAAGCCACTGTGAGATTATATGCTGAATTAAAGCATAAAGCAAACAGAAAAAATTAAGGGTTATGATGTACAATAGGTTCGGATATAAAAGTTGCTCTATGCCATTAATTGAGAAGGAGCTTTATTTTTATTTAGTGGGGAAAAAAGTCATGCCATAGAGGTAGAGCTTGGAGAGGTCTTTATGTAAAGGTATCAGGTGAGTGATGTTGGGGAACCAGGGGAAGAAAAGTGCACTAGATGTATGGATCACAGACTCACAAGGTCAAGCATTGTATAAAGGAATAGTGGACAAACTGACATTGGTCAAGCAGAGGGCATGGCCTGAAGTCCAGGAGAGAAAAGAGACTATAGCTATATGCCACTTGATCGAAAATAAAAGCCCAATCTGTGTTTGTTTGCTTCAGGATTTTATTATACTAGAGCATGAATGAATATATGTATAGCATATGGTTATTTCCTACCTTGAAGCTAGGCAGCTGTCTGGTGCTGACTTGCCTTTCTGTTTCACAGTAGCCCAGGTAAGAGCAAAAAGTAGTTCTTGGGTGCATACTCTGAACCAAATTTTTCCATTTTCTTTGACAATACTTCAGTGGTAGGCCATGGAGTCTGAGGGAAAGAATGTTTAGAGAGAAAGAAAGTCTTTAAAAACCGTAAGAGGCCGGGCTCGGTGGCTCAGCCTGTAATCCCGCGCCTTTGGGAGGCTGAGGTGAGTGGATTGCCTGAGCCCGCGGGTTCGAGACCCGCCTGGGCAGCGAGACCTCATCTCTACAATAAATCAAAAAATCAGCCGGGCGTGGTAGCGCATGCCTGTAATTCCGGCTACTCGGAAGGCTGAGGCGGAAGGATCGCCGGAGCCCAGCAGGCGAGGTTGCGGTGGCCGGGAGCGGCCACTGCACTGCAGTCTGGGCGACAGAGTGAGACTTCAACTCAAAAAAAAAAAAAAAAAAGAAAGAAAAAAAAACCGTAAGAGGAAAGAAGGAGAGCATTTCTTTTCTCACTTTTATTATTAGAGTTAACGTGTGGTTGTAATTAATGCTTTGTTTCTATGTGTAGCTATAAGAAAGTATCCCTTGAACTCATTTTTATTTAATTTCAGTATTATGTGATTTGAACAAATGTGGATTTTTATTTTTAAAATGGGGGCCTCTTCCTCAGGTAATCTGCTCTATTAACCAAACATCGTGGATCTTATCCAGCTATTTTAAGATCAATTTGACCACCAGCGCAGCACTCTTATATGAGGAATACCCAAATGCATAATAGGGAGAAGCTATTTGCCATATTAATACTACCCTGGGGCCTTTGGTAATACAGTAGCATAATTTTGTAAAAGTCTGTTTTCTTAAAAAAAAAAAGTCATGAGTGTTGATGTGGTCTAGACAAGAACAACCATAGAAAAGTTAAAGGAATTGTTACTATTTCATCTGGAAAAAAAGAGAAGATTAAAGAGCAACTACAAAGACTCACCTGTATCTAATCAAGGAAATATGATTGATTTGTATATACTAACACGTCAGTTAGACTAAAGAAAGAACTCAAAATAGGACTATACTATTGAGGAGATTTTGGAGTTGTAACAATGGGTTGAGCAAATTTGACCAATACAGAAATTCACCTGTCTTGATAAGCCAGGGCTTGACTCAGATCATTCCAAGCCTGTCATTTGCTGTTCCTTCCTTGCCTAATGCTACAAGGAAGAAGACACAGAAAGATAAGGTGTTTCTGTAAATCTTTATTAGTGAACTTGCATGCATTTTTATAAAGAATGAGGAGAGTAAGAAGGTCATCCCCTTTTGACTCAAATCTGTTATTATCTCTTATCTTCTACCACAAATTCAGATTACTTTCTTTTTATCAGAACTTTATTGGGAAAATTCAAAGACAATAAAGAACTGTGTATTTGGTTCACTACTCATATATTTTCTCATTATTGTGCTTCTTTTGCTTGGTTATTAGAGTTTTTTTATCAATATAAACAGGACCTTTTTTTAAGGTTTCCATTTTCATAGTGTCATTGCTGACACTGACAGCTGCCTAACAGTCATGAGAAATATTTAATTGCCTAAGGATGAACATTCTATGACCAATTCTTTCTCTTTTATATTAAAAAGAAGTTTGACAGACTTGCTAAGCCCCAGGCTTCTGCACTTTATGTCAGTTCAGGAATTCTTTTTATTTTTTAGATATTGTATTCATATATTTTTCTACATATATCAAATTATTTTCTCTGGAATAAGTTTAGTAATATATTTCTTTCCTGCTTTGTCTCAGATATTGCCTTTTATAGTTGTTCTAGATCTTTCTTTATAATGCCTCTCTCAGGTCCAAAAGACAAATAATAATTCATAGGTCTTGATATGTTTCTAGTAATAGTATAACTCTTTTCCTAAGTTTCAAATATTATCTAATCTGCTTTCCAAATTTTTAAGATTGAATTTAATGTAGAGTTAAGTCTTTTTAAAGAAGAATATAGCACATACTTTTTTGTTGTTGTTGTTGTTGGTGCTTTTTTTTTTCACTGTTTGCTAGAAAGAGCTAACCTTTAGTTTGCACCCCTGTTGAATACCCCTCCACATCTGCTGTCTTTACCCCTTTTATCTAATAAAAATTCTCATTCAGGATGCAAAAGGAAACACCCGAACTTCTTATGAAGGCACTATTACATTTCTTTTCTCAAGGACACATCACTCCGATTCCTTTAACATTTTCGAATTGCTTGTTTTAACAGTCATGATCATTTTGGTGATGATCTTTTGGACCTTCTCCAAGTTATCTGCTAAGTATGACATTCCTTTACCTTTGTAAACTGGTAGGAGGAAGATGATATTATATCATGGCAGAGACTGATTTCCTAAGGAATAAAATCTTAAGAAGAGTTTGAGAATTGAGTGCTGAGGAATTATTATAGAATGTTCAATTTATATCAGACTTCATCTCAGTTGTAGACTTCAGGCTACTGTCATTTTTAGTTACCTTCTTTATGCCTTTGTACATTTTCCTAACCACAGCAAACTTTGAGTAAAAATGGGATACAGAGGAGTATTTTGCTGGCTCTTTTTTAAAATTAACCACACTCCAATTATAACACCTCTATAAACCCTGCCATGTACTGCCCCCAGTTAATTCCTTGTGGTCTTAAGGAGATGTCTCAGGTATGTTTATAAACAAGTTCATTGGGTTGTTCTTCACTTTCTCCACTAAGTGTTAATCTGTAAATGTGCTTATCGTCACTCTCCTTGTTGCTGTTTTTTTTTTTAATCAGGAGAAATGAAGTTGTCTCAGAATATCAAAGCTGTCTTCTGTAGTCAGCCCCTGAAATGGCACTGTTGTGGTGAGGGCCTCTCAGATGAGGCCCGGTTACTGCCACCATGGCTGGTGCCTTCCAGGGCCTCCTATCATTGTCCTAGTGGAGCCTGTGGTAATTCCAGAATTTCTGAGTAGGAGGTATCTATACATAGCAATTGGGTAGAAGAGGGAGCTGGGAAATTTGATCTGAGGCTTTGCATGCATCATTTATTTAGATTCAGATTGTATGCCTTCACTGGAGAAAAGATTAATGGATACCAATGGGTGGTGGACCCTGGGACTCTGCAGCCACCAACTCAGTGTGATTAAGGATATGGTGGAGTTGCAGGACTAATTCAGGGCTGCAATCAATTCCAGGGCACCTTTTTTGGTTCAGCAATTATCCCCGGACAATAATCCATTCCGTTAGAGCTCCTGGGCAAACATACTCTCCTAAAAATTCACTACATTCTAGAAACCCAGGAGTCAGAAGTAGCATTTTCAGTGGCAAATTTCTCTTGGCAATAACATGTAGGTTGTCTCCCAAGTGTCATTTCAGTGAGAACTTGTCTTTCACGCTCTCACATTCTTTGTTTTCATCTAGAATCTGAAGGTTGGTGGGAAGTGGAGGGAGATGACAAAATGGCAGCATGCTGGGACATTCAGTTTCAATGGAAACTGTATTTTTTTTTTTTTTTTTACATGTTTGGGCAAAATGGGGAGTCAGACTCCCTGTGCATCTGGGCCTGAAGAGACTCTTGGAAAAAATGAATAGCACACATAATAATTAGAGTACAATTGTCTTTTCCCCTCAAGATATTGCCAGCCAAGGAGACACATTATGACTTAGAAAGCAAGCAAGAGAGAAGTTTCCTAATGGAACTCTGAGTGGTAGGGTGAAATCAAACTTTTACTTTTTAAAAATCTTACTACTCAATTTATTTCTTGTTCTCAAATTTTTAGTTTGCAATTTCATTTGTTTCTTTTACTATTTTTATCAACTTCAAATTATTCCCAATGTGTATATTTTTACACATTTTCCCCCAAATATTATAGTTCTTTTGACTTTGCTCTAGAATAAAATTGCTTTTACCATTACATTATTTTCTTTTACTTTATTGTATTCCTTGACTTTTTAAAATGTCGACTACTTTTCTATTATCTCATCTTAT
Organism: Carlito syrichta; assembly: GCF_000164805.1. Lineage (NCBI taxonomy): Eukaryota > Metazoa > Chordata > Mammalia > Primates > Tarsiidae > Carlito > Carlito syrichta. Next base: position 114,010 of record NW_007253118.1, read on the forward strand.
TTCTTTCACTTAACTTTATAACATTTTCTGTGGTCAACTTTGTTTAAATTAACTTAATATTTTACTCAGTTTATTCCTTTTTCACTTAGAAACTTGTCTTTTAAAATTATTTTTACAACAGTTTTGTAGAAGTCAGGAAGAAGACATGGTCATGGAGGTAAAGAAAAAAGTCACCAGAAACAGAGAACTTGAGAACAGTAGCACTTCTGTAGTCCCTTAATAGTTTCCAAATCCCCTTTAATGTTGCATCCACTAAAACTTTAACTTGAGTGACTCAGGAGACCACCATGTTTTAAATTTCCTCCCAGGATAATGCTAGTATTACCTGCTCTAACAACGCATTTGAACTGCCAGAATGGTGTTGCTTTCTCAGTTTCCTTATGAAGGGAAACGTTATTTAAAATCCACAGTCTCTGCCATATATGATTGTAGACATTGGGCAAATCTCCAGGTCAGAGCTGGGCAAAGTTATACAAAACAGAAGGAGGTAAGTAAGAGATTCCTTCCAGGCAAAGAACATCAACAAAATATACCTAGTTTTATTTTAACAAGGACTTAAGTTGTCTTTACATTTTCACTAAGACACTCAGAAAAGTGACATTGTAAATGCTTCTTGATGGGTATGTCACAAGCAGTTATTAAGGATCAAGAGATGCCAACATGTATTTTGATTTTTTGACTGCTGAGGAGGTTTGATTTGATTTTTCTGGCTGCTATTGTAGAAGAATAAAGCATCTTCCTATCCAAAAGAAGAAAACAACATAATTTCATTGTAAAGATCTGCATATTTAAATAATTAAAGCCTAATTAAACTTTTAAAAAGAAGCCTCCAAGCAGGGAATTGGAGGAAGTGACAATGGCTTGAGGAAAAGGGTTCACTCTGCTAACACTTGAATATGGAAAAGGTTGAAGAGATCTCCAAGGGTGGCAAGATCCCTTATGTTCTGTACTTTCTGGAAAGCTATGCTTCAGGTGCTCTTGACTTTCTAGATGAGATGTGAAATGCTTTTGGAAAATAACCCTAAATGCTGAAGCCCTGAGATAAACAGCAACTGGTCATGCAAACCTCTGTTCAAAATCCAAGAGAGACCAGGAAGTAATTTTCATAGACACAACCACTATGAATACTACTGTATAACACATTTTGCTGTGTTTATTTATTTATTTATTTGTTTCTTTGTTTATTTAAGTTGGAGTCTCACTCCATCGCCCAGGCTGGAGTGCATGGCATGCCCACAGCCAACCCAGCATCAACCTGCTGGGCTACAGCGATCCTCCTACCACAGCCTTCCAAGTAACCAGAACTACAGGCACGTGCTACCACACCCAGCTAATTTTTTTGACTTATTGTAGAAATGAGGTCTCACCATGTTGCCCAGGCTGGTCTCAAACCACTGAGGCAGTCCCACTCAGGCAATCCTCTCACCTTGGCTTCCCAAAGTGCCGGGATTATAGACTTGATATACCATGCCCTGCCCATTGTGTTGTATTTAAAAGAATATCTTGATTTATCTTCATTTATTAAGTATCATTATGACTTACTAAGTTTAATGATATTCATCTTAGTTCCCTGAATTTCTTCTTATTTGAAAGGTAAAATTATCTTTTTAGTGGTTCTTTCAGAATTCCTCCCCTACATTTAAACCTGCATTAATACACTATCCTAAATTTTTTCCTAGTGAAGTCCCAGATCCCCAAGCTTTCCTTTATGAATATCTAACTCTGTTTTCTTCAGAAGGAAGAGGAAAAGCATTATGTCTGAAATTATTAAAGCATTAGCTTTAACAATAAAATGATTAAAAACAAGCTAAAAGTCAAACACTAGGAGGATGATTGTATAAATTAAGGATCATTGGCATTATGGAATACTGGGGGTGCCAAAAAAGGTATACACATTTTAAGAGATGTTATCTATTCATTACTTGAATTGAATTATGCTAGCAATGTGTCGTATAACATTTGCTCAAAAGATGCCATTAATTAAATGAATGCTAGCCTCACCATGCAATAGGCAAGACAATCAAAGAAAATGTCTTAAGTATGGTTGCTATTTGAAGAACACAAGACCATTTTGAAGTTCAAGAACGTTGTAAAGTACAGTAATGGAGGAGTGAGTGTGCAACAGAACCTCTAACATACCTAACAATTGCATGCATTCATGATAAGTTTGAGACACATGGTACTTTGTGTGATATGCACAAAGGAGGATCCAGCAGGCCTTACACAGCTATAAGACCTGCAGTAGTTCACTGTAATCAGAAAGTCTGGCTGCTGATGGTAACCACCTTGAGCACCTCATGTAATTGCCAAAGTCAAACATGACTTGTATTCATCTTTTTTTATCGGTATATATGGCATATTACAATTTTAATACAGTTTTTTTCCTTTCTTAAAATGTGTATATATTTTTTTGGCATCCTCTCTATTACATGACCAAGTTATGGTTACAACCTGCATGAGAAAAATTATTATCTGGGTAGAAAGTAATGTATACCTCTTTTTTTCCTTTTGTATAAAACTCATTAACTAACCACTAACTCATTCCATCTGGAAACTAAAAAGCACATTTATAAGTAACTTACAGATTAAAAATTAAACCTATATAGAAATTATAAGCATTTACAGTTGAATGACCATGGAAACACCATACACAAAGCTTAATAAATTAAAACTATTAAAAAGAAATAAGCAAAATGTTCAATTCAAGAAACTGCCAGAAGGAAAACAAAATAAATTTAAATAAAGGATAAGGAGCTAAATATAAAACATAAACAATGAAATAGAATACAAAAATCAGTGGTAATAATCAACAAATCCAAAAGATTGTTGTTTAAAAAAAAAAAAAAACAAAGGCAAGATCCTAGAAAAATTAATCAAGAGCAAAGAGCATTAATAACATTAGGAATGGAAAAGAAGAAAATAAATTTACTTAATAAAACTTTAGAATCTACAGAAAATGAAAAAATTGACGAGATTCAAATTAATAAAAATTGTCTTGAATAAACCAATTATAGTAATACAAAGTGAAATGGTGATAAGATAGCCTCCTACAAAAGATATAAGGCAAAAGTGTTATTTCAGGAAAGATCTACTAAGCCATCAAAAAACAGATAATTTCCATCTTTTGTAAAGTATTTCAAAATATTTAAAATGATGATAAATTATATAATTAGCTTTTTGAGGCTAGCATTTTAAAAAATATAAAACAGGACAAAAACTTCACAGAAAATATAAACTGTCAGATAAGTTCACTAAAATCATATTTTCTAAATTAATACAGTAGTTAATTATAAAAATAAAGCATCATGATCAAATTTGGTTTAGCTCTGGAATGCAAAGACAGTTCAATATCAGAAAACCTAGTAGTGCAAAACATTGTAATTAATAATTAACATATTTTGAGCCAACATTCATGTTGGGATATAGAATTTGCCCTATCAAATGAAAATTTTCTCACAATTGTTCTGGAGCGAAACCTGAAATGAAACTTCACTTTATGGTGCTAAAAGAGGATTGGGCCTATACTTTATAGTGTGGAGATAAGTGGAGCTTTTGATGGTTGACAATCAGTTGACTCCTGATGTACATAGACTGCCAGGGTAACACAGGGCTCTGAATTTAGCTTTCAATATGGAAGTCCTAAGAAAAGACACAACTTAAAGCAGATATAAGCTATTTGGTGAAATGTCTTTTTTTCAAACCTTCAGCAAGTCTCATTTACATTCTCCCTTTAGCCTGAACTATATATTATGGGAAATTTTAAGATCACTGTAGCCGGACCCAGTGACTCACTCCCATAATCCCAGCATTTTGGGACGTAGAGATGAAAGGATTGCTTGAGTCCTGGTATTCGAGATCAGCTTTGTGAGAACTCATCTCCAAAATGAATTAAAAAAAAAAAAAAGATTAGCCAGGTGTAGTAACATGAGCCTGTAGTTCCAGGAGTGGAAGTGTCTGGATACTGACGGTAACCACTTTGAAAACCTCTTGCTATTGCAGAAGTCAAATGTGACTTGTATTCATCTTTTGTTATTGATATATATCAAGTATTACAATTACTTGGAAGGTTAAGGAAGATGATTGAGTCCAGCAGGTTGAGGCTGCAGTGGTTGTGATCATGCCACTGCCCTCCAGCCTCGGCCACAGAATGAGACTGACTCAAAAAAAGAAAATCACTGCTTCTCTTCCATGGCCAGAGTGGTGCCATCACCAGTGAGAGAAAATGGGGCCAAGCAGAGCACCTATCATCCCATGAAGGTCAGTGTCTGTGTCCACAGTGTGACATTGAGAGAAAAGGTTTGAGGTGTTATACACTGAGGGGAACAATTTGAGAGTGATGTTTATAACAAATAGATCAATGGAGAATTATAACAATAATTTATGTATGAAATTAATGGGTAATCTTAGTTTTTAGCACAGCCTGAAAAGACCAGAGATAAGAATTTCTAACTGTCTTCTTTCTTCAAAGCTCTAATATACCTTGAAGTTTTTTTATTTTCTAGAGCTTCTCTTTTTTCCATTTACTTTGTAATTTTTGTCATTTTCACTTAGTAAGAATTATAATCTAATAATTTACGATTTACTGAATTTCAGAGTCAATAAGTAATATTCATTATTGCACTTAATTTTCACATTATATATAGGTATTATTTACAGCATATTAGCACTGAGGACACGAAAATGTGGATAAAGTGATTGCCAAGGTAAGCAGGAGAGCTTACCTTCCTTATGTCCTTATGGCTATTTTCTATTTTTTTATGTTAAAAATTACAATTGATAGTTTTCTCATTCACCACTATTTCCAGTTCTCTTCATCAATGTTTGGTTACTATCAAACTTCCAAATTTTTTTCTGTAGGAGTGCCGTGTAATGGGCACAATTTTAATTCACTCTTATCTGTCAGATCAATCAATGTTCAGTGGAGAAAAAAATTACTTTCTAGGTATACTGAGTGGGAAGGGATTTAAGAAATAAATTGGGAGCTTACAAAATGGTTGTTAAGAGTTGAGGAGTAACCTTTAGGTTAGTCCTTCAGGAATAATTTCAGAGCAAAGCAGAACTGTTCTTCCAGAAGAATGACCAATTCTGAGGCTACTACTGGAAATCATGAGTTGAAATCACAAACTCCATATCTGCCAACCAGTGACCAGAAAGCCACAAACAAGGAGATCTTTCTACCGCCCCATCAGATGCAAATGTGACTCAAAGTCCAGGCAGCTGGAGAAAGGATGTTGGAAGCCTGCTGCAGACAAGGTCATATTTTCTTCCACCCAACTTGCCTATAAACACAGCCAAAATGGGCAAGGAAAAATGGTCTCTTCACTCTTGAGTTCACCTGATAATCAGGACCTCGTTTTCATCTGGAATCCTCACACCCAAGGCTAGTTTTCTCTACTCTCCCAACCGGAAGGGAAGGATGAAGATGGGGTGAGTCAGTACCTCCCATTCACTGCACCTGCTGCGCATAGAAGCTGAGCACTTTTCAGTGTTGGTCAGGCCCATTAATTTTTTTTCTCCTGTGAATTGAATATTCTTATCTTTTGCCAGTTTTTCCTTTTGGCTGATTGCTTTTCTTTTTGATTTGTGTTTTTTATGCAATTTTCAAAAGTTATTCTCTATCCTGAAGTCATAAAGTCTGTACATTTTCTTCTAAATGTTTTAAAGTTTTACTCTTCACATTTAGATATGCATCCATATGGAATGTATTTTTGAGAATGGGAAAAGAGAAATCTAATTTTGATTTCTTATTATGGCAGACAATTGACTCTACAATTTCACCATCTATTGGGTATTACATCCTTTCTCTTCTATCATGAACCCTATTCCCTTTTATGCTTGGGCTTTTTCCATAGCCCTTTAATTTGATTCAATGGTCTTTTGTTTTTCTCTCTATTATAGTGTCACACAGTTTTAATTACCATAGTTTTATGCTATATTTTTATTAATCTTACAGATGGTTCCAACTTCTTGGTCTTTTTTATTTATTTTTTTTTGAGTTGGAGTCTCACTCTGTCACCCAGACTGGAGTGCAGTGGCCGCTCCCAGCCACCGCAACCTCGGCTTGCTGGGCTCCGGCAATCCTTCCGCCTCAGCCTTCCGAGTAGCTGGAACTACAGGCGTGCGCTACCACGCCCGGCTAATTTTTTTATTTATTGTAGAGATGAGGTCTCACCATGTTCCCAGGTGGGTCTTGAACCCGTGGGCTCAGGCAATCCACTCACCTCAGCCTCCCAAGGTGCGGGATTACAGGCTGAGCCACCGAGCCCAGCTGGTCTTTTTCTTTTTAAATTACTGGCACTCCTTGAGCCTTTACTACCCCTTAAAATTTTACAATCTGTAAGTGCATTTCCTTTCAAAAGTGTTGGGGATTTGTTTGGAGTTGTATTAAATTTACAGATTAATTTGGAGATAATGTATACAGTTAAAATATTGAATAATCACATTCTTATGCATGAGCCATTTTATCTGGGTGAATCTTCTGCAAAGTTTTTCAGTAAATTTTCTTCTTTTCTTTTTTAGTTATTATTATTATTATTATTTTTAGCCAAGACCTCACTCTGTTGCCCAAGCTGGAATGCAGTGGCATGGATAATGGCTTACCATTGCTTCGATCTCCTGGGTTCAGGTGATCCTTCTGCCTCAGTCACCCAAGAAGCTGGGACTATAAGTACAAACCACCATGCCTCACTATTTTTAAATTTTTTTTGTAGAGACAAGGTCTTACTATGTTCCTAGGCTGGTCTCGAACTTCTGGGCTCAAGTGATCCTCCCACATTGCCTTTCCAAAATGCTGAGATTATAGTTGTGATTACTATACCTGGCCATCTTTCTTCAGGGATTGTTTTATATATATGTTTTGTTAAACTTATTCCTAGTTGTATTTGAGGTGTGATTTTTAAATTTTAAATATTCTATGTTATTAATTTTTATATTTATTTTTTGCTGGTGTATAGAATCACCATTGATCCTACAATCTTGCTAAACTCTGCATTTGTTCTTATAGATTCTCTTGGATTTTTTTTCTGTAGGTATTCACAACATCTTAGAATACTGACAATTTAGTTTATCCCTTTCCAGTCCTCACACCTCTTATTTCTTCTCAAGCGCTAAGAAGTCCAGCACAAGGTTGAATAGCAAATGCTCTCTGAGTGAGGGACAAGCTGGATTAACGGCCAGCTGGTTCTCGCCAGGGGTGCTAATCTGTAAGGGGTGCTAAAACTTCAGAGGAATAAATCAAATATACAGTGCCAAAAACCTCAGGTTTCCACAAGCAATCCCTTATATTATTGGCAAAATGAATATTGGTCCTGCTCCCACCAAAGTGGCAATGACCCGAATGAAAATTTGTTTAAAAAAAAGAAAAAGAAGAAGAAAGAAAAAATTTCTCCTTCTCAGCCTACTTTGAAGCTATCTAGTAGACAGTCACCTGAACTTTGCAGTTACTAGCAGCTAAAGTTCTGAAACATAATCGTGATTGCACAGTGCTGTTTGCTGAGAACACGTGATTTTTCTTACCATCTAAATTGTAGTCACTATGTTACTTCTCAGAACATACCCGGTTTAGAAAAGAAATTTGAAGGTGAAATGTAAACCCCTAAAATTAGAAACCATTTTGTCTTTTCTACTTAATCATTGGAAGTAAAGTAGTAAGTAAATCTATATGTGAATTCAGTATTTATTTATTTATCTAGATCAGTATTTACAGCAATTTTCTATTAATAAATACTGAATTCACATATAGGTTTACTTACTACTTTATTCTACACTGAATAAATTTGAATGAATATTGCTTAAAGATTATTTGCAAGGGGAACAGATTATTAGCTTGCTTGATTTGGGTTCCGAATGAGGATCTAATAATTACCTCATGAAAAAAGTATCTGAGCATGATACCTCTTTGAGAATGTCTTGATTACCTAAATTCATTCTTTTCCACATAGAAAAATTGCCGGAAAGTTAAGCATAATTGTGTACATACACACAAACAAACTCAAATACGTTATAGAGACTTGGAGCAGAGGTTATGGACATTTGTCCATCTGCCTTTTAGGGAAAGAAGGCGTTTTGATATATTTTGACACATCCTTGATTTTCCTTCCGCCTTAAATTCACAGCCAAACATTTATATTATTTTGGTCTTTGTTTTTGAACAGTTTTTTGGATCCATGACAATATCCTATAATTTAGTCCTGCCACTCACTCACTCATATTTCATTTCTGCTTAAGGTTTTTCTTTTTCCTTTTTTCTATCTCCTTATCATACTGTACTTTCTTTAAGTCTTTGTTGGTTTTTTTTTTTCTTTCTTGTTTTTCCTGTCATTCATTCTGTGGCAGCTGGGAAGTATTGCAAGAGAGTGAGAAGAGAGATACTAACCAAGACTATGTGTATATGCGGGAACAGAAAGAGAGAAGGAGAGAGAGAGAGACAGAGAGAGAGACAGAGGGAGGGAGGGAAGGAGAGAGGGAGGGGGGAGGGAGAGAGAGAGAGAGAGAGGAGATGTGAAGAATAAAGAGACTTTCTTGAGGATAAACAAAAGTTTGTTTGAATAAGTTCAGCTACCAAGTAGGTCTAAGATACATATAATATATCAGAGATTTAGAGTATGCTTCTGTGTAGGTTGCCAAGCAATGAGTATACTTTTTCAGTTATAGACACAAGAAGATTTTAAAACACTGTGTTTAATAAAGATGAAAGTAAAGTAATAACAATTAGAATAGCTATGAATATGATGAAAAGTAAACAAGCAGCAGATGAAATCCTCAGCTGAGCATAATATATACATAGAATCATTTTATTCCTAAGAGAACAAATATTTATCATCTGACTCCACTCCAACGTTTATTTGAATAACTGACACAACCCCTACCTCCCATGATGTTTGGAGATACATATTTGTCCAGAGAACCTTATTGGGACCCTCTCAGCTGTTTTAGAATACTTACGCCAAAAGTAGTTACTTGCAAACTGCCCCACGTTTTTCCTTTGATATCATCTCAAGAGTGGAAACAGAAGCAGACACAGAAGTGCTACCGACTATATTGCTTTCCACTGGAGATTGTGTCCTAGTAGAAAGATGCAGACATCAAAACAAGCCAATGCAGTTCAGTCACAGTGTCATGAGAGAAAAAAGAGCAGCGTTGTATGTATGCAAGAGGGAGTGAACAGCTCTACCTGGACAATCAGGAAGAGCTTCTAGTGGAGGAATCACCCAGCACAGGAGATCTGGGAGTCCTGTGAAATTAAGAAATCTCATGAGACACTAGAGTAGTTCTGCAAACTGGGGTGTTAGGACGGCAGGCTACATGACAGGAAGTGAGCCTAGACAAGTACGTAGGCAGGGCTGACTTAGAATCCTTATGACTTGCTAAGAAATTTGGAATTTTCTTTGGGTGAAATTGGAAGTTTTTGGAAGGTGGTGAATGAGGGAGTTGGGAGGCCTAGATTCTTGTACTGACTGTCATCAGTAACCTGGATGATTTCAGATGATTTGCCTTACTTTGTGGGTTTCACCTTCTTATCTATGAGAGGAGAGGTAGCAGAGAAACTCTGTGAACTCTTTACAATTTTGGTCCATACTATTGATAAGAGCTATCATTTATTAAGTTCTTGTGATGTGACACTTCATTTGCTTTGTCTCATTCAAGCCTTATGATAAGACTATAAGATAGATATTACTACACCATTTCATAACCAAGATATTGAATCTTACACACACACACACACACACACACACACACACACACACACACACACACACACACACACTGAAGAGGGGAGTCTCATTGTGTTGCCCAGGTTGGACTTGGACTTCTGGCCTCAAATGATCCTCCTGCTTCAATCTCCCAAGTAGCTGACATAATGCACAGCTAGAATGAGCAATTGTAATGAACATATTCAATAAGTAAAGAACCTAGATTTGAACCCTTACTTGATGTTTTCCCAAATTCAATGAGATTTTGATAGAATTTGTTTGCATTTCCTTAATTTTATAAATTTTAATAAATGTTAGCTGGGATAAAAATGTTACTTAAAAGATGGTGGCCAATGAACAAAAATCTGTCTTATATGAAAAGAGAATAAAGCCGGGCTCGGTGGCTCAGACTGTAATCCTGTGTCTTTGGGAGGCTGAGGTGAGTGGATTGCCTGAGCCCGCGGGTTCGAGACCTGCCTGGGCAATTTGGCGAGACCTCATCTCTACAGTAAATCAAAAATCAGCCGGGCGTGGTAGCGCGCGCCTGTAATTCTGGCTACTCGGAAGGCTGAGGTGGAAGGATCGCCAGAGCCCAGTGTGTCGAGGCTGCGGTGGCCGGGACGGCCACTGCACTCCAGTCTGGGCGACGGAGTGAAACTCCAACTCAAAAAAAAAAAAAAAAAAAATTCACACATGGTTGTAAATATGTGGATTTATTTCTGGGCCCTCTATTTTGTTCCGTTGGTCTGTGTGTCTGTTTTTATGACAGTACTATGCTGTTTTGGTTGCTATAACTTTGTAATATATTTTGAAGTCCAGATAGTGTGATGCTTTCAGCTTTTTTTGTTGTTGTTTTTGTTTTGTTTTGTTTTGCTCAGGATTGCTTTGGCTATTCTTTTTCTGGTCTTTTGTGGTTCCATATGAATTTTAGGCTTTTTTTTTTCTTTTTCTGTAAAGAATGTCATTGGTATTTGATATGGATTGCATGGAATCTTTGGATTGTTTTTGTTAGTATGGTCATTTTTACAATATTAATTTGTCCAGCCCATGAACATGAAATGTCTTTCCATTTTTTGTTACCTCTTTGATTTCTTTCATTGGTGTTACTTAATTTT
>NW_007253118.1:124836-205402 GCF_000164805.1 Carlito syrichta
CAGCAGCCTCGACCTGCTGGGCTCCGGCGATCCTCCCGCCTCAGCCTTCCGAGTAGCAGGAATTACAGGCATGCATTACCATGCCCGGCTGATTTTTTGATTTATTGTAGAGATGAGGTCTCTCTGACCAGGCGGGTCTCGAACCCACGGGCTCAGGCAATCCACTCACCTCAGCCTCCCAAAGGCGCGGGATTACAGGCTGAGCCACCGAACCCGGCGTAGCTGCTCTTTCAAACACATACTTAAACAACTTTGCTAGCCTTTATTTGAATTATACTTCCACTCTCCAGGCAAGTTAATTAAATCAGGTGAAATTCTATTAGAAAGGTTTTCAGCATTTTGACTTGAAAAGTAAGCATTCCTATGAGAACCTTCTACAGTGTTACTCAGCTGGCATTTTAGATGAAGCTATAGCTTTTGATGAAAACAATATTTCATAAATGACTGTGAAATACTAGCTTCTTCGTTATTACAAAAATAAAAATCAAATTGTTTAATGTCAAATTATCCTGTTAAATATGGTTACATATTTGTAAACAGTCATAAATGGAAAAAAATGCTTATGTTTGAAATTTGGTGACTGAAGTTACCAGTAATTTGGTTAATTCAATTTTCCCTGTGCCCCAGCACCAATTGGCAAATATCTCACTCATTGGGTGATTGTCAGAGCATAGAAAATCCTAGTAAAGAATGTTCGCAGAATTAGTAAGTTATTACTATTTCTATTACTCCCCCATTCTTTCTTCTGCTTTTCTTTCCTCAAATTTTCAAATAGGCGCATTGTCTGCAAATGGGCTAATCATCCTGCTCAGCTTTATGATACCATTAAGACACTTTCAGAGCCAACTGAAATAGCAAAGCCCACAGAAGAAAGAGCTATTAACAATGCACATGCAATAGCAACTGTGATTATGATAAATACAATATAAAAATGTAGTCATTAAATCGTATTGAGTTCTTGAGTTTTTTCAAGTTTGGAAAAAAATGAACTTTGATGAAATGACAAAGTGAAGAAAGTCAACTGAACCCTTATTTTGACTTCTTTTCCTCCTTCTGTCAGCCTATATCCCTTGCTTTATATGCAAATGCCTATCAAATTAATATTTCCAGCTGGGAACTTTGTACCTTTCCTTGGATGTCAAAAGAATTTCTATTTTTTTCAATATTTTAAATAGCATTATTGAGATATAATGCACATATTATACAATTCTTTCACTTAAAGCTACAACTCATTCTTTAAGTACTTTTGTAGTCTTGTGCAACTATTGCTGCAATCTAATTTTACATTTTCTTCTTCCTGGAAAGCAATCCATTAGCAGTCACTTCCTACTCCCAGATCCCTGTCCTCCAGAAAACCAATCTACTTTCTGTTTCTTTATAGATGTGTCTATTATAGTAATTTTAAATAAGTGGGATCATACAATATACGATGTTTTGTGACTGGCTTCTTTCACATAGGACAATGTTTTGGAGATTCATCCATGTTGTAGTATGTATCAGTATTTCATTTAGTTTTATGGCTGAATAATATTCCATTGCATGGAAATGGCACATTTTATTTATCTGTTCATTAGTTAGTGAACATTTGAGTTGGAGTTGTTTCTACCTCTTGGCTATTAAGAAAAATGCTGCTATGAACATTTATGTACAAGTCTTTTGGTGTAGATATATATTTTCATTTCTCTTGGGTAGATATAAATGAACTTATTAGGTGGAATTGAGTGAAACATTCAAGGTTCAAGGTCATTTGGTAACTCTATGTTTAATATTTTAAGGAATTGTCAAACTCTTTTCCACAGTAGCAGCATCATTTTACTTTCCTATCAGTAATGTATGAGAGTTCTAATTTCTCCTCATTCTTTCCAACACCTGTTATTGTTTGTATTGTTTTTAATATGAATATGAAGTAGAATCTCACTGTGGTTTTGATTTGCATTCTCCTGATGACTAATGTTGTTGAGCATACTTTCATGTATGTACTTATTGGTAATTTGTATATCTGCTTTGGAAATATATCTATTCAAATTTTTGGCCTTTTTGATCTGGCTTAAAATATACTATATTTATAGAAAATCAGAGCCAGTTGTGATGGCTCATGTCTGTAGTACCAACTACTCATGAGTATCACTTGAGACCACAAGTTTGAGGCTGCAGTGAGTTCTGATTGAGCGTCGACATTCCAGCCAGGGCGAGAGAGTAAGACCCCATCTCAAAAAAAAAAAAAAAAAAAAGAAAGAAAAGAAAGAAAGAAAGAAAACTGGAGGTATAGTAAGGATAGTAAGGTCTATAGATCAGGAGACAATTGCCCTTTAAAAGATAGTTTATTACTCACAGTTTATGAGAAGGAGGCATCCCATACCACATGAGGCCTCATAAGAAAGCATAAGGGTCAGTCATGAATCAAGTGCAGAGAGTGGGGAAGTGTGGGCAAAGCATTTATTGTGGTTTCTGCAGAAAAGTGGTGAGGCAGGGCAGGTGGCTAATTTGAATAATTTTGGTGGGCTCTGGGGTACAGGAGCTCTCTCTAGTTGTTTGGTACCTGGCCCTGGGTTATCTTTTTGTGTGGAAGGGTTGGTGCCCTAGAATGTGGAAGTCTAGATAAGGAGGTGGTTGAGGTGTGGACTCTGGATTGATTGGTGATTAAAAAGCACACACTGGAAGGAGAAGTCTTCCTGGGGAGAGAGGGAGTCGATGAGGAAGGCAGGTGACTCAGGCATATTGTCAAGTTGTTTGGAACCAGGTGTGTCCGGCATATGAATGTAGGACAAACATTAAAACATCAAATTTACAGAAGTAGAAATGGTTAATACATTTTAAGATTGGAATGTCTTTTAAAGTTATTTTATTTTTCATTATTTTTAGATTTTAGAATCATGAGGTACATGTGAGGATCTGCTACATAAGTATATTGTGTGAAGGTGAGGTTTGGACTTCTGACAAGCCCTCCCCCAACCAGTACTAGGCATCATATCCAATAGGTGATTTGTATTCCTTATTCCCCCGTCCTCCATCCCACCATTTGCAGTGCCCAATGCTTGTTGTTTCCATCCTTGTGCCCATGTGCCCAATGTTTAGGATCCACTTATGAGTGAGAACATGTGGTATTCAGTTTTTTGATTCTGTGATAATTCACTTAGAATGATGGTATCCAATCTGCATCTGTGTTGCTGCATAGAACATTTTTTTTTCTTCTTTATGGCTGCATAATATTCCATTGTGTATCGATACCACATATTCTTTATCCAGTTCACCCCAGTTGGGCATCTGGGTTGATTCCAAGCTTTTGCTATTGTGAATAGTGCAACAATAAACAGACACATGCAGGTGTCTTTTTGGTAGAACAATCTGTGTTCCTTTGGGTATATTCCTAGGAGTGGAATTGTTGGGTCCAATGGTAGCTCTATTTTTAGTTCTTTGAAAAATCTCCAAACTGCTTTTCACAAGGATTGAACTAGTTTACATTCTCACCAACAGCATACTTAGTAGTCTCTTTGCTCTGCAGTCTTGCCAACACCTGTGGTTTTTTAACTTTTTAATGATTACCATACTGGTGAGTGTGAGATGGTATCTTACTGTAGCATTTCCCCAATGATTAGTGATGCTGAACATTTTTCATATATTTGTTGGCCACTTGGGTTTCTTCCTTTGGGTAGTGTATGTTCATATCAATTGTCCACTTTTTAATTTTTTTTGTTTGTTTCTGTTTTTGCTTTTTCCTGTCAGTTGTTTGATTTTTTTGTAGATCCTGGATGTTAGGCTTTTGATAGATGCCTAGCTTGCAAATAGTTTTTCCCATTCTGTGGGTTGTCTTTTTACTCACTTGATGCTTTCTTTTACTGTGCAAAAACTTTTTAGCTTAAGAAGGTACCATCTGTCAATTTTAATTTTTGTTGCATTTGCTTTTAAGAACTTGGCCATGAATACATCGCCTATGCTGAGGTCCAGGAGAATGTTTTCTAGGTTGTCTTATAAGATTCTTGTAGATTGAGGTTTCAAATTTAAGTCCTTAATCTATTTTGAGTTAATTTTTGCATCTGGTGATAGGTGGAGGTCCAGTTTCATTCTTCTGCATGTGGTTAGCCACTTTTACCAGCATCATTTGCTGAGTTTTTCCCTCAATGTTTGTTTTTGTCAGCTTTGTCAAAGATAAGTTGATTGAAGGTCTGTGGTTTTATTTCTAGGTTCTTTATTCTGTTCCATTGATCTATGTGTCCATTTTTGTTTCAGTACCATGCTGTTTTAAATACTGTAGTCTCACAGTAAAGTTTGAAGTCTGGGAGTGTGATGCTGACGATTGCTTTAGATATTTGAGATTTTTTTTCTTCCATATGAATTTAAGTATTATCTTTTCTATATTTGTGAAAAATATTTCTGGTAGTTTGATAGGGATTGCATTGAATCTGTAGATTGCTTTGGGTAGAATAGACATTTTGAAGATATTGATTCTTCTAACCAATGAGCATGGGATGTTCTTCCATTTGTTTGTTTTGATTTTTTGAACAGTGTTTTGTAGTTCTCATTGCAAAGATTTTTCACTTCTTGGTTAGATAAATATCAAGGCATTTAATTTTGTGTGTGTGTGTGGCTATTGTGAATGGGATTGTAATTTTGATTTGGCTCTCAGCCTGCTTATTATTGGCATATAGAAATGCAGCTAATTTTTGTGCAGTGATTTTGTATCATGAGACTTTACTGAAGGTGTTTATCAGTGCAAGGAGGTTTTTGACAGACTTTCTAAGGTTTTCTAGGTATAGAATCTGTAAAGAGGGACAATTTAACTCTCTCTTTTCCTATTTGGATACCTCTAATTTCCTTTTCATGCCCAATTGCTCTGGTTAGAATCCAGTATTATGTTGAATAGGAGTGGTGATAATATACATCCTTGTCTTGTTCCAGTTCTTAGAGAAAATGCTTCTATCTTCTGTCTATTAAATATGATGTTAGTTGCAAGTTTGTAATAGATGGCAGTTATTATTTTGAGACATGTTCCTTTGATGCTTTGGTGTTTCAGGGATTTTATCCATAAGGGATGCTGGATTTTATCAAATGTCTTTTCTCTTTTTCTTTTTTTAATTTTAAAGATGTGGGGTACAATTCAGGGTTAGGTACATAAGTGGTCATTGTATGGGTGAAGTTTGGGCCTCCCATTGGTCTTCACTTTGCCTGGGTTGTGCATCTATTGAGATCATCGTGTGGTTCTATTTATATGGTAGATTATGTTTATTGCTTAGCACACATTGAACTAACCTTGCATCTCTGGAATGAATTCCACCTGGTCATGATGAATGATCCTTACAAAGTTCTGTTGGGTATGATTTGCTAGTATTTTGTTGAGAATTTTTGCATCTATGTTTATAAAGGAAATTGAGCCTAAAGTTTTCTTTCCTTGTTGGTTCTTTGTCGTTTTGGGGTATTGGGATGATACTGGCTTCATAGAATAAACTAAGTGGATTCCTTCATTTTTGATTGCTTGGAATACTTTAATAGAATTGGTATCAGCTCTTCCTTGTATGTCTGGTAGAATTTGGCTAAGAAATCATCTGGCCCCAGGCCTTTCTTTGGTGGAGAGGTTTCTTATCACAGAACCAATTTCTTGGCTTGTTATTGATATGTTTAGGGTTTCAATTTCTTTCTGCTTTCATCTTTACTCTTTGATACTATTCAGGGTTGTTTATAGCATTGCCTTTTTCATTCTAATTGTTTATTCAAATCCTTTCTCTCTCCCTCCTTCTCCTTCTCCTTCTCCTTTTCCCTCTCCCTCTCCTTCTCCCTCTTCCTCTCTCAGTTATACTGGCCAGGGATCTGTCAATCTCATTTATCATTCCAAATAACCAGCTTTTTGGCTCAATCTTTTGTATGATATTTTTGGTATCTATTTCATTTAACTTTGATTTTAATTTGATAATTTTCATTCTTCTATTGGCTTTGGGATGCGATTGTTCTTATCTTCCAGCTCCCGTAGGTGTGATGTTAGACTGTTTGCTTGAGAACTCTCTTTACTTGATGTGTGCATGAAATGTTATAAACTTCCCTCTCAGTATTATTATCATGGTATCCTAGAGGTTTTCAATTAGTTTCTAGGAATCATTTTTATTTCTGTCTTGATTTCTATGTTACCCCAAAAGTCATGTCTAATTTCCATGTATTTGTGTGCTTTGGGGTGTTCCTTTTTGTGATAATATTTATTTTTATTTCCTATGGTCTTATAAAATTCTTGATACTGTTTAAATCTTTTGAAGTTTGTTCATGCTTGATTTATGTCAGAGTATGTGGTCAATTTTTGAGTATGTTGTGCATGCTTATGAGAAGAATGACTATTCTGTGGTTATTGGGTGAAGTATTTTGTAGTTGCATATTAGATTTAATTGGTCCAGTGTTGAGTTAAGTTTCCAAATTTATTTCTTAGTTTTCTGCCTTAGTGATCTATCTAAAACTATTAGCAAGGTATTGAAGTCTCCAATTCTCATTGTGTGACTTTCTATGTCCTCTCTTAAATTAATTCGCAATTGCTTTATAAATCTCGGCACTTCTCTGTTGGGTGCATATATATTTGAGATGGATATTGCTTGCTTTTTCATTATGTAATGCCCTTCATTGTCCTTTTTAACTTTTTTTGGTTTAAAGTCTGCTTTATCTGATATTAGAGTAGCCACATCTCCTCTTTTTTGTTTTTCATTTGCCTGGAAGCTCTTTCTCCAGCCCTTTATCTTAACTGTGGGTACTATTTGCAGTGAGGTAAATTTCCTGAAGTCAGCAAAAGGATGAATCATGCTTCTTTATCGTATTTGCTGCTCTGTGCCTTTTGAGTGGCATGGTCTGTCTGTTCACATTTACTCTAACTATTGATATGCAGGGTTTTGTTTCTGTTATATTGCTACCAAGAAGCTGCATTGCAGGTTCTAGACCTTGTAGTTGATTTGTATGGTCTATAAACTTTGCTTAACTATGCTTCTGTTGATGGATGGAACTAGTCTTTTATTTCTGTGCTTAGCACTTACTTCCCTGGGCATCTCCTGAAGGGCTGATCTGGAGGTGGCATATTCTCTTAGGAGTGGATGTCTGGGAAGAATTTTAATTCTTCTTCATTAATAAAGCTTGCTCAGTGGTAGAAAATTCTAATTATTTCTAGTTGCTTTTAAATCAGTTCCTTAGGATTTTCTATCTACAAGATGATGTCATCTGCAAAGATAAAGTTTTACTTCCTATTCCTGATTTTAGGAGAAATTTTTCAGTTTTTTTCATTAAGTAGTATGTTAGCTGTGGTGTGTGTGTGTGTGTGTGTGTGTGTGTGCTCTTTATCAGTTTGAGGAACACTCCTATTCCTACTTTCTTGAGTGTTTCCATTATGAAAAAGTTTTGAAAAACGCTTTTTCTGTATCTACTGAGATGACTAGGTGTTACTGCTCTTTGTTCTATTGTGTACGTTACACCAGTTGATTTTTGTACATTGAACCTATCATGCATTTCTAGAAAAAAATTCCACCTGACTATAGTATATAATTCTTTTCATATTTTGTTTAATGTTTTGTTCTTTTTGTATGTTAGTTTTGATTGCTAGTACTTTTCTAAAGGATAGGATTTTTTGTGTTTACATTCATAAGAAATATTAGTCTGTAGTTTTCATTCCTTTTGATGCCTTTGTCTGATTTTGATATCATATTAATAATGGTCATATTGAAAGAGTTAAGAGTGTTCCTCCTTCTCTATTTTTTGGAAGAACTTGCGAAAAATTGGTGTTAATTATTCTTTAAATGTTTAATAGAATTCACCATCCAAACAATATGATCTTGTGCTTTTCTTTGTGGAAAGTTTTCTGATTACTAATTCATTGTGTTATAGATGTATTCAGGCTTTCTATTTCTTCCTGATTTAGTTTCAGTGTCTGTCTTTTTAGGAATTTGTTCATTTTATCTATGTTATCTCATTCGTTGTCATATAGTTGTTCATAGTATTCCCTTATAATCTCATTTATTTTTGTAGAAATTGTAGTAATATCTTTTGTCATTCTTGCTTTTACTAATTTGAGTCCTCTTTCTTCTTCTTCTTGGTCAACATAGCTAAAGATTTTTTAAATAAAAAAAAGGATTTCTGAAGAACCAAATTTTGATTTTTTTGTATTCATTGTTGGTTTTCTGTTCTCTATTTCATTTATTTTCACTCTATGCCTTATTGTTATTTTTCCTTCTTTTTAGGTCCATTTGCTTTGCTTTTTTTTAGTTTCTTACTGTAGAATATTGTGGTATAACTTAAGATCTTTCTCTAGGTTACTACAAGCATTTGCAGCATTTATTTTTCCTCTAAGCACTGCTTTAGCTGCATTTGAAAGACTTTGATACATTACATTTTTCATATAAATATATTTTTAATTTATCTGTTCAATCAATTAGCAATGTTTTTTAGCACCTATTTTATGCCATGCATTGTACTAGGGGTTAGAGGAGGAAAGGCATGGTTTCTACCATCTTGCAGCCTAGTGGAAAAGAAAAATATTAATCAAATAATAAATACTGTGGGGTAATTGCTATGAATTCAAGATTGGATGCTATTAAGCTTATAATAGAAAAATATTAGAAAAATATTTCCAGAAAAAAATAATAATTGTTCTGGAATCTGAAGGAAGAATAGGAAACAACTAAGATGATAGTACTTGCAAGCAAGATGGGGAAAGAGATTTTCAGGCACTATAAGCCATATCTCAAAATCTCCAAGGTAAAAGAGAATGTGATGTATTTAAAGAATGGAAGAAGGCTGATAGTATTAGGAACTTTGAGAGTTAAGGGCATCGGGGTACACAATTAGGATGAAGATGTAAGGAGGAATTAGACAATATGAAGCCTTTAAAATCATGTTAAAGATATTTGGTGGTTGGTGTAAGAATAAGTTGAAGCTATAAAGATATTCTAAATGTATTTTTAATTTATATACAGCAGAATGTACTCTTTGTGTTGGACAATTCTATAGTTTTTTACTAATGCAATTATGTATTCACCACCACACTCAAGGAGCAAAACATTAACATTTGTATCACATCTGAAATTATTTTTTATTGCCCTTTTGTAGCTGAACACACTCTTTACTCCCAAAGCCTGGGAACCACTGACTTTCTCTTTGTCCCTATAGTTTTATCTTTTCCTGAATGCTATCTTATTAGTATGATGCAGTATGTTACTTTTAGGATATGGCTTCTCTGATTCAGCATAATACCCTTGAGATCCATTCAAGTTATAGCATATGCCAACAGTCTTTTCATTTTATTGCTGAGATGTATTCCATTATATAAATATACCGCAGTTTATCCATTCAGTAGTTGAAGGATATTTTAGATTGTCTCCAGTTTGGAATGATTATTAATAAAGCTGTCATAAACATTCACATACAGATTTTTATGTGAATATTAAGTCTTTATTTCTCTTGGACAAATATCTATTAGCAGTAGCATTTGTGGTCTTAAGGTAAGTAATTGTTTAACTTTAAAAGAAATTACTTTGCAAAGTGCCATGCCATTATGCATCCTCAGTAGCAATAAAAGAGTGTTCTCCAGTGTTCATTGTTAGTGCTTAGGAATGTGATTGACTTTTGTATGTTTTTATTATAGACCATGACCTTACTAAACCCACTTATTTGTTCTAGAAGCATTTACTAGATTTTTTAAAATATTTTTTTCTATGTAGACAATTATGTCATCAGCTATTAGAAAGTTTTATTTTTTTCTTCCAATCAGTTATGCCTTTTAATTTTTTTTCCTGCCTTGTTGCACTTGCTAGAACTTCAAATGTAGCAGTGAAACATATTATATCTTAGCTTGCTCCTGATTGGAGTCGAGGGGAGCATTTAATTTCATTATACCATTAAATATTATGTTGGCTGTAGGAATTTTGTAGATGCTATTAAACATTTTTTTTTTTTTTTTAGTTGGAGTCTCACTCTGTTGCCCAGACTGGAGTGCAATGGCTGCTCCCGGCCACTGCAGCCTCGACCTGCTGGGCTCCGGCGATCTTTCCGCCTCAGCCTTCCAAGTAGCTGGAACTACAGGAGCACGCTACCATGCCCGGCTGATTTTTTATTTTTATTGTAGAGATGAGGTCTCGCCAAGTTGCCCAGGCAGGTCTTGAGCCCTCGGGCTCAGGCAATTCACTCACCTCAGTCTCCCAAGTTGCGGGATTACAGGCTGAGCCACCGAGCCCGACTTCTATTATAGATTTTAAGTGTTATGTTATTATGAGTGCTGAATTCTGTCAAATGTTATTTATGCATCAATTGATATGACAATATTGTTTTTATTCTTTAGTCTTTTAATAAGGCAAATTATAATAATTTATTTTTGAATGCTGAAGTGGTCATTAATTACCTGAATATGGTTATTTAGTCATGCATGTAAGTAAAACATATTAATCTGTATATATTGCTAATCTCAGTTTGCTAAAATTTTGTCGAGGTTTTTGCATTGATGTTCATAAAATTTTTTGTTCTATATTTTTATTTTTTTGCTATACTTTTGTCTGATTTGTGTTTTGTTTTGTTTTGAGTTGGAGTCTCACTCTGTCACCCAGGTTGGAGTGCAGTGGCACACTCATGGCCACCCCAGTGTCAACCGGCTGGGCTTCAGCGATCCTTCCACCGCAGGCTTCCAAGTAGCCAGAACTATAGGTATGCACTACCATACTTGGCTAATTTTTTATTTATTGTAGATGAGGTCTTGCCAAGTTGCCTGGGCTGGTCTCAAACCTGCGGGCTCAGGCAATCCACTCGTCTAGGCTTCCCAAAGTACTGGGATTGCAGGTTAAGCCACCGAGCCTGGCCTAATTTGGTTTTAAGGCAATGCTGGCCTATTAAAATGATATAGGAAATGTTTCCACTTCTTAGTTTCCGGGAAAGGGTATGTATATTTGGTGTGATTTCTTCTCAAAATGTTGGTAAAATTTAGCTGAAATTTAGCAAAATTTAGCTGAAACCCCCAGGACCAGCAGTTTTACTTTTTGGAAGATTCTTGACTTAGAACTTAATGGCTTTAATATATATAGGACACTTTAGGCTATTTTTTTCATTAGGTTTTTGCAGTTTGCGTATTTAAGAAATTGACACATTTTACCTATGTTGTCAAATTTATGGGCTTATGTTATTTATAGTCCTTTTTATCATTCTTTAAAAATTATTCTTTTTTGTATCTCTTGGATCTGGAGTGATGTTCTCTTTTTTATCCATGTATTGGCAATTTGTGTTTTCTTTATTTTTTCCTGATTAAACTGGCTTGTGGTTTATTAATTTTATTAGTTTTTTTCCCAAAGAACTAGGTCTTGGTTTTATTGATTTTTTTTTTCTATTGTTCTTCTGCTTCCAATTCTATTGATTTCTGTTCTTGGTGGCTTAATTTACTTCTTTTTGATTGCTTTGAATTTAACTTACCCTCCATTGTTTAATTTCTTGAAGTAAATCTTAGATTACTGTTTTGAGACTAATCTTTTTTTCTAATATAAAGATTTAATTTAAATTAAATTAACACCTAAGCATTTCTTTAACTGCACGCCACAAATTTTATATGTTCTGTTTTCATTTTTATTCATGTGATAATGTTTTTAATGTTCTTGAGATCTTGTCTTTAAGCCATTGTTTATTTATAAATGTGTTGTTCAATTTTCTAGTACATATTTTTCTCAATGATTTTTATTAAGAAGACAATATCTCTTATCAAAACTTCTATTTTATTTAAATTTATGTTATTGTCAGATAATATACTTTGTTTAAACTTGTTTTATGACTTAGAGTCTGTCTGTCTTTGAATATGCATTCTGCTGTGGGGATGTCAAATAGTTAATACTGGTTGATTGCGCTTTTCAGGTCTTCTTTCACTGCCTTCTTCTATCAATTACTGAGAAAGAAATGTTGAAGATTCTGAAAATAATTGTAGATATGTTTATTTTTTCTCAGTTTTATCTATTTGTGCTTCATGTATCTTGAGACTATATTTTTATATGATTACACATTTTAATTTTTATACCTTTTTGGAGAATTGACTGTTTTTTTATTATAAAATGGCCCTATTAATTCTTGATAATATTTATTATTCTGGAGTCTAACTCGTCTGATGTTTTTATAGTTATGTAGAGTTTCCATGGTATATCTTCTTTATCCTCTTATTTTTAATATGCCTATTCCCTTATAGTTAAAGTGAGTTCCTTATAGATACTATATGGTTAATTACATTTTTTTTATAAATCAAATCTGACAATCTCTGTTATGTACTTAGTGTGTTTACATCATCTACATTTGCTGTAATCATTAATATGGTTGAATTAAAATCTGCCATTTTCACTCTGTTTCTATCTGTTCTTTGCTATGTTACTTATTTTTGCATTCTTTTAGATTACTTGAAATTTTTTGTAACTTAATTTTTCTCCACTATTGGCTTACTTTTTATACTTCTCAAACTATTTTTTTAGTAGTTTATCTAGGGTTTATAATATACATCTTTATTAGAGTCTATCTTAAAATGATATTATACTGATTCATAAGTAGGTTAAGGACCTTACAACCTTATATTATCAATTTCTCCCTCCTATTCTGTGCTATATTTGTCATACATTTTACCTCTGTATATGTAATAAACACCCTATACATTGACATTATTTTTGCTTTAGATAGTCTATTATCGTTTAGGGCAATTAAAATAAAAATTAAATTTCATATTTACTGGTATTAATAACACTTTCAACACTCTTTCTTTATATAGATCAAAGTTTGTCTGTTATTATATGCCTTCTTTCTGGAGAATTTCATTAACAGGTGATGGCAAACAGTTCCCTCAGTTTTTGTTTTGCAATCAAAGTCTTAATTTTTTGTTCATTTTTTGCAAAATATTTTCACTGGCTATAAAATTTTTGCTTGACAGGACATTTCATTCAGTACTTTAAAAAATATCATTCTAATATCTACTGGTTGACATGGTTTCAGATGAAAAGTCTTCTATTTTCTTATCTTCCCATCTTTGTAGGCAATGTATCTCCACCACACCAATTTCTGACTTCTTTCAAAACTTTTCTCTGTTTTTGGTTTACAATAGTTTGAATATGACATGCTTAAATTTGTTTCTTTGTGTTGGTCTCTGAGGATTTTGTATCTGTGGTTTGGTGTCTATCATTAATTTTGAAAAGCTCTCAGGTATTGTTTTTTCAAGTAATTAAGCTGTCTTTTTCTATTATTCCATTTGATGTTGTCCAAAAACTATTGGATGTTTTGTTCTTTTTCCCTCCCACTCCTTGCTTCCTTTGTGTTTAACTTTAGATAAATTTTGTTGATTTATTTTTAAGGCTCTGATTTTTTTCTTTGGCTGTGTTGAGCCTATTTATGGACTCACTGAAGGCATTCTTTATCTCTTATTGTATTTTTCACTTATAGCATTTTCACTGAATTTCTTTTTATAGTTTTTATCTCTATACTAAAATATTTTTTCTTATTTCACTTGTTTTCCACCTTTTCCATTAGAAAATTCAAAATATAAATTATAGTTATTTTAGTTTCCCTATCTTGATAGCTCCAACATCTATCATATCTAAGTCTGATTCAAATCAGATACTGCTTTGTCTGTTGCCATTGTGTTACCTTTCCTTGATTTTTTTGTATGCCTCAAAGTCTTTGGCTGAAATTTAAATATCATATTTAGAACAGCAGAGATTTTATGCCCAGGATTAGGCATGCCTTTCCTTTTTCTAGGTTTTTAGTGTGAGGCTTTGAGTCTATTTTTTTAGTTGATAAGGATTTGGATTTGCCACTGCTATGCATATTACAAGTGTACCACAGACTTCAACAACCTTTAGCATAGCTTTGTACATAGAGTGGGAGCTGATTTGCTAGAGAGTTTTTCTCAATATCTGTTCCAATCTTAGTTGTAGGTCTCTCCTTTGTTCTTTCACTCAGAGAGGATCTCTGTTCATGTTCTTGTCCCTCTTAAACCAGTGAACTGTTGTTATTTGTTACCATAAACCTGTTAATCTGGTGATAGGGGGCAGCATAGGGTTACTCTCTGTGTTTTTGAGTAAATCTCAGTTTTAGAAAGTACTCTGTCTCTGGGCTTAAAATTTGTGGCCTTCTCAGTGTTCCTGACCTTTTCCAGCTTTACATCTTGGCATAGCACATATTCTTGCCACTGTCCCAGGGGTAGAGTACTCTTTTCTGTAACTCTCCCGGCTATAAGGAGTTAGTTTTTCATGCTTATGAACAGTCAGCTTATATTTTTAGAGCATAATTCTGCAAGTCAGAAATAGTCCATTTTAACTAGAAGTCCATCATAATCACATATCTGGTCTCTCACATTCTTACCAAGAATAGAAATGCAACCTAGCCAATTCATTGTTGGAATGAGTTTTTAGTTGTTCCCTAAGGGAGCTGTTCTGTCTCACAGTGGTTTAAGACTTTTGTTCAATAAAGATGTTAGGGGAAAAGAAATCAGGTGTGTGTGTGTGTGGTGTGTGTGTGTGTGTGTATGCGTGTGTGTGTGTGTGTGTGTGTGTGTGTGTGTGTGTGTGTGTTGTGGGCAGGGGATGTTCATGTCTTTCTCATCTCACAGTGCCTGCTGTTTTCTCCTCCCTATGGTACTACAAGTGATCCTTTCTATGAACTCTTTTTGTGAACACCAAGAAAGATACAGCAGATAAATTTTCCAGCTGAAATGGATCCCCTGTATATTTACATTCCCTAGGAGCACTATCTTCTTGTTAACCCACACTCAATTTTCACCTGCCTTTTAAAAAATTTTTTTTGCTATATTATTCTTATAACTGCTCTGTGGTACCTTTCTCGGGTAATGCAGTGCTAACACCCCATGTCTTTTTGCAAGCACCTGTCTTTCTTGAATTCCAGGTTAGTTGCTTGTCCTGTTACCTTTACTTTATAAGTGGTTCCAAAAAGTCATGTGAAATTGTAGATTATTATGTATTTTTATTGAGATTGGGAGACAGTTTCTTTCCAGTTTTTCTACCCTAAACAGAAGCAGGAAGTCTATAATGTATGGAATGATTATAATTTTTAGTGGGAGAGTAAATATGGCATGGCTAGAATACGGATGCAGAGAAACCAGGTAGTATGACTTTAGTAGACTAGAAGTAAGTTGATTACTTAGACTAAGGTGGTAATGATGGAGGTAAAGATAAGTGGACAAGCTCAAGAGACAAGTAAGAAGTAAAATTAACATGTTTGATTATAGATTGGACATGGTAGCAAAGTGTCTTACTCAGCTCAGGCTGCTATAACAAATAATATAGTCTGAGTAGTTTGAACAGTAGACACTGAGTTCACACAGTTTCAGGGGCTAGAAAGTTCAAGATTAAGGTGTCAGCAGATTTGAATCTAGTAAGGTCTGCTTTCTGGTTTACAGAAATTTATTGCTGCTTTCTTGCTGTATCCTTACACGGCAGAACTGAGAGTGATGGATCTCCTGTCTTTTTCGGTTTTGATAAGGACATAAATCCCATCATGAGGGCCCCATCCTTATTATGTAATCTAACACTACTCCCACAAACTTTACCTCCAAATACTAGCACATTGAGGATTCGGATTTCAACATATGAATTTGGTGGGGGTGGGGGAAACACAAACATGATGTCCATAACAAGAAAGATGGTGAAGTTAATTGTCCAAAATTACTCCTAAGACCAGACAATGGAGAGACAGGAAAAACTGAAACAGGACTGATTTTCAGAGGAAGAGAATGAGTCTAATTTTTTACATATGGGTCTGAGGTGCCTTTTAGACAGTCAGTTGAAAACCTCGAAGAGATTGTAGTATACAATGATCTATAGGATATGTCTGATCTTCAGAAATAAAATTGTAAAGGGTTTTCTATGGGTCATGATAAAAGCCACAGTCCATCAAAACCAAAGAAACAATATAAAATGAAAAGAAAGGTAGACTTAGAGCAAATATTTAAGAAGCTCCTTTAAGGAAAGTCCCACTTGTTCTCAATGATCTAGTCATATTTCTCTTTCAGATCATGGACTGCAGGATAATGTTCCCCCCACTTTCAGGTTTTTGCACATGTTTTCTCTTCCTGAGTTGTTTTTAACCTCCATCAACTTCCCTTTCCCACTCTCACAGATTTTCACTAACTTGTATAAGGCTTCAGTGATGAAGTTAAAGTCATCTTCTAATAGGATGCCTTTCCTCACTTTCTCCAAATCAGCTTTTCCCACTCCTGAGTAACTTACTACTTACCTGCTTCTCCCTTGTACTTCTCCTTCATGACATCTGCACCTTAATTTCTTGTTCATCATTTATCTCTCCTAGATCAAAAACTTCATGAGTGCATGAATTACATCTATCTCACCAACTAATTTGTAGTCCTTTACCAGGGTCTGGTCTGTGATGAGCATTCAATAAATATTTGAATATGTTGAGTTGCTGTCTGCTAGGTTTTATCCTATTTATTGGTTACCTGAAGTAGTTTGCCAAGGCTCATCTGATACTGACAGAATAATATCGAGTAATTCCTGAGTTATTATAGTGGAGATTGGGATGACATATGTTAGTTGTTGGTCTTAAATTCACCAAAGCAAAGACGAGAAAAGAACTAAAAATTGGTCAGTGGAGAGGGCAACAAGAGATGTTATATACTGGCTTTATGATCTTCTGCTTGGATGATACCCAGAATTGGAGTAGTGAGGAAGTCAGATATGAAGTGAGAATGAAGTTCTTTCCCTTCATTTCCCTCTATTTAACACTAATCTTCTCAACTCTTTCGTATTGAAATTGTCTGTATTTTGGAGAAGAAGAGGAAGAAAGAAATCTGAAGGGACTTGGATGTATTAATTATATTTTTTCATTCATTTAATCTAATTATATTCAACCTAATTGGTGCTTCTGATTGGAACTAGAAATTATTAAGTGCTTATTTTTGTCAATACTTGCTGTTAGTTCTTTGTCACATCCCTTCCTCTTTGCTAATAAGGTAACTAAGAAGAGTGTACAATACTAAAGTAATAAGGAATAACAAGGTATATAATTATTGTACAATAACCTTTTCTCAACTAGCAAAGAAAGATATTGAACAAAGGGCAAGATACTTAAAAATCTTGGCTGTGTAGTTATTAGAACCTAACTGTGCAGCAGTTATATCACTTTTGTGAAGATTTAAAAATTATAACATAAATTGTTAAAAAGAAAGAAAAACATTGAGAAGAATTGTAAAGAAAATGCCAATTTTTTAAATAATTTTTTTACTATTTTTAACATCATTCTAGTTAATGTTGCAGTAGATGATAATTTTGTTGCCTGTTGGAGACTAGTTTTAAAAAAATGTCTTCCAAAATTAGGTGAAATGTTGTAACAGAACATATTTTTCTTGAACTAATAGTTGAAATGATGGTTTATGAAAAGTGCTTATTAAACAAAATAGAAATACAAAGTTAAAAATTTCAAGCTTTTAGAGACACCACCATTCAAACTTTTCAGAGCAGAAACTGAACAACTCATAAAGCTGTCAGTAAGAAACGTAAAGAACCCCAAATTAATCTAAGTGTGACTTTCTGGCATAATATCTATATTTAACCAAATGTAGGTGGTTCAGTGGGGGAGGCAGTCGACTAGAGTTAGTGTATCTTTAGGCTAATATTGTCTTTCTGTACCCTAAAGAATGTTATTCCAACATCTATTCCAATGTCTTTCAGCATTTCCTTCAGATTCAAACATTTTAGAGTTATGAGAGATTCCTTTCCTGAATGAATGATGATATGTTCTAAATTGTCAATGTTCTAAGGATAGGACTCCATTTTACCTATCTTCCCACTCCCTAAATCCTAAAGCCCTATTGTATACATTGTAAGAACTCAAAAAATACGTGGTGAAACAAATATACTGAGATAACATTATTTGAAGTTGTTTTTTTTAATGTTTATATCATGGCAAAAAAAGTTTGGTACATTGTCTAAATAAAATTAAGATAAGCTAGATAAAATAAGATCAGATTGTGAACATTACTGGGATTTTAAGACAACTGACAACTTCTGTAAGACATATAGACTTCACTGGCACTTATTGGATAACTATTTTCAACACAAATTTGCTGTAAAACTAATTGACTCATGAAATGCAGATTGTTTTCCCTCGGCATGGTGGCATAAACCTGTAGTCCTAGCTACTTGGGAAGCTGAGGTAGGAAGTCCTTTTGAGTCTAGGAGTTTGAGGACAGTCTAAGAAACAATGTGATTCTGAGACCCTGTCTCTTTAAATTAGTAAATAAATAAATAAAGGCAGATTCTTGAATTCAACAAAATTCAGATACACAGAGAAAAATATTAAGGGAAATTACATGGAGACGGCATAATTTTTGGAAAAATTTAAACATTTTATCCCGGATATTCTACAAGCCCAAGAATTTCTTGGAGACAGCATTTATGATGAAACTAGCAAACCTCCTGGTTACTGAGTTTTACTTGCTTTGAAGTTGCATTGTATTATTTATCCTGATAGTGTAAAAAAAAAACATTCAATAAGTTCACTGAAGATATCCTTAGCAGATACATAGCGAGCAATTGCATTTAACATCTTGAACAAATGTCTAATCCAATGAGTACAAGTAAATTCTGCTTTTATAATGGATGAAGTTCAACATAATTAAGATGTCATCTGCTAAATAACTAGTCCCTTGCAGTATGGTTACATAATGCAGTCAGATGGTCCTTGCTTTTGGGAAAATAAGCATTCAGGTTAGTCTTGGTTAAGGAGGTGCAAGTTCCAATTAGAGGCCCAAACGTCACCTTCATGCAGATTTGTACCCCACGTCTTTACAATAAAATAAAGAAAAAAAGGAGGTGCAAGTTGTTTGTTCCTTCTCCCCATAACACTCTTGTTCATTAATTGCGATTAAGCACTGAGCTAAGGTCATCATTCACACAGTAGGTTGTTTCTCTGCCTGATTATTAAGAATTTATTCTGTAATAGATGTCTTATGTCAAGTAATCATATGACATAAATATTCCATGCTTTTGTCCTATTTTTAGAAAACCTTCTATATATGGACTGAAGACATCGCCAGATTATTCGCCACTAACCAGGAATCACTGTAGACCTAAATGGGAAGACTTCAGAGTCATGTTGAATGGGGCTGTGATATAGTTAGAATATTTGTCTCCTCCAAATCTTATGTTGAAATTTGATCCTCAGTATTAGAGGTAGGGCTTAGTGGGAGGTGTTTGGGTCATGGGGGAAATTCCCTAGTGAATAGCTTGGTGCTGCCTTTGCCATAGTGAGTGAGTTATTCCTCCATTAGCTCCCACAAGAGCTGATTGTTAAAAAGAGCCTGGCACCTCCCTTCTCCCTCTTGCTTCCTCTCTCTCTATACACCAGTTCCCTTTCACCTTCTACATGAATGGAAGCTGCTTAAGGCCCTCACCAGAGGCAGATTCTGACACCATGCTTCTTGTATAGCTTGCAGAATTGTAGGCCAAATAGACTTTTCTTTATCCAGCTTTCAGTATTCCTTTATAGCAGCGCAAAAGGACTAATGCTGTAATACCATAGCAGTCCTCTTCAGTTTGTGCAAATATATCGATAAACTAGGCTTGAGATTTTCTTCACTCCAAGTCAACTAATCACAGGAAACTCTCCATAAAGCCATAGGAAATAAGGAAGAGGAAACAACGTAGCACTAGATAAACTGAGGGGGTGAGTAATTGGCTTATGCAATGAACTTTTGCATTCTGGCTAGTTTATGACTGCTTCCATAGACACTACTTTTATGTGTGTCCTGCTTTATGGTCAGAAGGGTGATAATACCCAGTTTATGATGGTAGCTTATTGATGGCTTTAAGAGATCTAAGCTTTTACCCTAATTGTAAGCTAAGAGCTTAGCCTGCCATAGTTTCATAGATTCTGGCAGAAGACATGAGACTTCTGGATCAGAGACAAGGGACTTTGTGATTCACAGCAAACAGATAGCCTAAGCTTATGATTGCACCAATTCCCTTTGCCACAGAGTTTTATAAGGGTGATTTGGAGATAGACCCATATGGATGCTGCATGCACAGTGGGTTTGTGTTTTGAGGAAGTAAACAAATTAATGCCCAACTTCCACAAAGGAAGTATAATCCTGAGGATACATTAGGTACTCCTGGAAGGAAAGTCTTTACAAATTTTGGGGTACTCGAGTACACATATCAGGGGCTTGGCAGGGTACATCCTTGAATATACCATTTCCATTTGACAAGCAGTACTTCTGAGCTCTACTCCTCCTTTTGTTAGTCCTTGAGTACAAATTGACCCACCCCAAATGAGATGTCAAGCCAGAGAGTCACAAGGCTTCCAATGCCAGGCATTACATTTTTACAAGAAGCTTAGTAGCAAGGTAGTAGCTGTTTTTCAAAAGGTGTGTACCTGGTAGACATGTCAGCAAGGCCACAAGTTTAAAACTCCAAGGTCTACCTCCAGGTGGAGGCTTCCTCCCTTTGCTAAAGGCTCCAGATGGTAAAATCATCAGTTCCATAGACTTGTACCCTCTCCAGTACCCAGTGAGTCCAACAAGGTGCTGCACGTCATTTTTGGTAGTGAAAAGCCAAAGAAACAACAGTTGTTCCTTGACTGATGATTGAACTGAGCTTTCTGAATCTATCATCATAGTTCCCA
Source organism: Carlito syrichta (assembly GCF_000164805.1). Taxonomy (NCBI): domain Eukaryota; kingdom Metazoa; phylum Chordata; class Mammalia; order Primates; family Tarsiidae; genus Carlito; species Carlito syrichta. The sequence goes on from NW_007253118.1 coordinate 145,444, forward strand.
AAAGCTTTACTTGGCAAACCCAAGTTTTCTCAGGGTTTACCAACCACCCTTTTTGATGGAAACATATTAACATTCTAGTCAGGGTTACTGAGACTGGGACTTCTGAATTGCTTCACAAAAGGTCTTCATCTCTTGTAATAAAAGCTTTGAATATCAAAGGAAACAGATAATACTCATATTCAATCCCGAAGCCCTCTGGTGGTGATGGAATTTGACCCACTAGCACTTCTTTATCTGCAGCTCTTCCCAGACTAGGATAATCTCCCCTGGCACTAATGTGACAAGGAGGAACTGCACATAACACATTAATTAGTGAAGCCAAAATAAGCGTCTGCTGTTTTGAATTGGCCAAAGGTCTTAGCTTCTCTCCTTCATTGTGGTCTCTGTTCAAACCCCATCGGTAGAATTCAAATACTCCTTCTCTCCTGGGTCTGTGTAGGATGTTCTCAAGTTAACATACAAAATGGCTATAGTTGGAGTCAAGTGAGAGTGAGAGAATGGTCTCTCTCTCTTTCTGTCTTATACACACACACAGAGAGAGAGAGAGAGAGAGAGAGAGAGAGAGAGAGAGAGAGAGAGAGATTGATTCTCCATGATAGTAAGCAAGTGAAACACTCTGATTTAGAATGATTGTATCCTGCTTGAAAGAGAGAGAACAAATGTACCACTCAGGCAGCTTGTTCCTCAACCACCACTTGGGTGAGAGCACTCATTACTGGACCCTGGGAAGGCATATCATATCCCCTAACCCAACCCACAAAGGGGTCTTCCAGAAAGTCATGTCTCTGTCAGCATCCCATTGCTGTCACCAAAACTGTCAAGAATTTTCAAGGATCTGAGGTTTTACCCTTCTGACACGCTAATTAGTTAGCCTTCCACTGTTTCATAGTTGCTGGCAGAAAGACATACAATTCCTGGGTTACAAAGGAATATTACCCACAGCAGAGTAGGCAGATAAATTTTCATATTTGCAACGGTTGTCTTTGTCCCCAAAGTTCCAGAAGTTCCAAGTGGATTAGATACAGCAGGTTTGCATCACAACTGAAGGGCCCTGCACTTAAGGAAACCCCAGTCTTTTAAAGGGACTGCTAGCAAATCACCATAACCTTTGCATCAGTGGAACACATAATGCCTAGCTTCTAAGCTTGTTTGTCACACACATATCCTTAAAAAGTGTTCAAAATATAGACCTGAAAGTGGGATGTGCAGAAACATGAGATAGCCATGGACAGTTGTCTTCCAACACATTTTCACCTGATGCTCCATTGGTAAGGATTCAGTTTCCATGAAAGTGCAGTAGCAAGCCAAACCATTAACTACTTCCCAAAAGGAGAATAAATACTTGACAAAGATGAAAAAACTTCATTCCAAAACCTTAAAGAATTCTGTTTTAGTTCTTCCATATGGGTTATAAGCCCCACATTACCTGCCTTAGACCTGCGGTAGGCAGAATAATTCCCTTTTTCTTCTCCCATCCCAGAGATGTCCACATTGTAATCCTAAGGAACTGTAAATGTGTAACCTTACATAGCAGAGGAAAATCAAGGTTGCAGATGGAACTAAGGTTGCCCATCAGCTGACTTGTACACTCTCAATTCCTGCTTCTTCAGTGTCTGACATTTGAAGCACACTGTAATATTATAGAAAAATAAGGGCTTTGGATTAAATAAACAAGGATTTGGATTCTGATTCTATATTTTGGACTGGTTATTTAAACTGAGTCTCAATTTTCTCATATATAGAACAAGGATGAGAAGAACTACAACAGAAATGTGATACTTACATTAGATAATATTACTAAAGAAGATGCTCAAGAGATGTTAATTTCCAATTTCCTGTCCTTATGTTCAGGGAGGACTAAATAATCTCTAATGAACATATCAACTCTAATACTTAGCATTTGTATTAGTTTGCTAGGATGAATATAATAATGTGCCACAAACTGAGTGATTTGTACAACAGAAACTTATTGTCTCACAGTTGTAGAGTTAAAGGTCTGAGATCAAGGTGGGTCAGTGGGTTTCACTCCTCTTGAGAGTTGTGAGAGAGTTTTCCCATGCTTTTTGCTTGACATCTGGTGGTTCGCTGGCAATTTTTGATGATCCCTGGCTTGTAAAAGCATCACCCTGATCTCTGCCTTCATCTTTATATGACATCTTCTCTGTGTGCATATTTGTGTCTAAATTTCTCTTTTATATAAAGAGGCCCAACATATTGAACTAGGGACAACCTATTCCAGTAAGACCTCATGTAACTAGTTACTTCTGCAACAACTCTATTTCCAAATAAGGCCACATTCTAAGGTACTCACATTCTGGGGCTAAGATACAAAGGTAGGGATTTTGAGAAGACGCAGTTTAACCTATAACAGTATCCAAAGACGTTTCTACTAGTGACAGCTTTTTGTAAAACTAGGGATTTAATGCTAATATTTGTTGATCCGATATCATTTTCTTTTACTAAAGAGTACAGGTTTCTCAGATTGGCAGATAATAATGTCTCATATAATAATCTACATGATATGTTTAATGAAAGCACTTACTGAAACATTTCTTTAGTTAAACATCATATAATTGTCTTCCCACAACATGACAGTATAATCAGAAGAGGTCAAATCATTATCAGTGAAAGAATCTGTAATTCAGGAAGCTTCAGTACTTATTATTATCAGACTAAGTCAAACTACATTGTTTGATTTACACATTGTAATAGCATGTTTTTGTAGGCTCTGATTAATAGCAATAAATAATAAATGTACTATGTATTGATTTCCATTTGTTAAGTAGCTTTATAAACAGCCTTGCTTTAAGGTTAGTATTGGAGAGCATTCAGCGTTGTATGTGAAGAAATCTCTGACAATAACAGTGTTCCAGAGATTCCTATACAAGATTTAGGATCTGTTTAATTTTCTTTCTCTCTCTCATTCTCTCTCTCTGTCTCTCTTTCACTTTTCTTTTACAATATTTGTTTTTAAAAAAATGTTGAGAAACTACTGTGTATGAAACATAATATACTACCAGGTGCTAGAAATACCAAACTCTACAATTAAGGAACTTACAGTTTAGTAAGGGGAAACACAGTTTGTCTTTGTCCACTTGGGCTACTATAACAGAAATACCACAGACAGGGTAGCTTCTAAACAAGTTAATTTTTCACAGCTATAGAGGCTGGAAATTCCAAGATGGAGCTTCTGGCAAATTCATTGTCTGATGAGAGCTTGCTTTGTGGTTCACAGCTGGCTATCTTTTTGCTATGTCCTCACATGGAGGAAGAGACAAAGGGATCCTCTTTTGTAAGGGGACTTATCTTATTTGTAAGAGTTTCACCATCATGACTTAATCACCCCCAAAAGTCACACCTTCGAATCCTTTCACTTGGGGGTTAGGATTTCATTGTATGTAATTTGGGGGACACAGACATTCAGACAATAGCATGATATAAATCAATGATTATAAGGCACTTTCACTTCTGATAAACATGGAGTGGCAGAAATTTACTCTCCTGATGTAAAAAAAGGACAAAATATATAAAACATTTGTAGAACATTCAACATCAGGCAGCAAAGGTTTCTGAGACATAAGATGATTTCTGAGGCACAACAAATGGGTGAAGTGACCTTAAGATAGCTCCGGCTTACTGTCTGGGGTACAACAAGAAGGAACCCAGTAGGAACCCAGTGGATTCCTTGAATTTAGAAGTTGGAGCTGAGAGCTCTGGGAGACGAACCAGTTAAAGTTCTCAAGGTAGACCAAGAGGATTCTCTCCAGTCTTTAGTTTAGTACTCATCAACACACACGTGTGAAGGAATGATTCAAGGTCAAGAAAAGAACCATCTGAAAGTATTAGAAGAAATAATACTTGGAGCTCAGATAGGACTGGGAATGATTTGTTTTCCTACCAGTCAGAGTGAAGAGCTTTATAATTCATGGAGCGTTAGAAAGATCACTGTGTTGTGTGTCAAAATTAACTAAAGGCTGCTCAGATCCAGTTTAACAAAACTTAAAAACAAGATCCAAAGGATCAAATTATTTCAAAGTAAGTTAAGTGCCTCAGAACAAAGCTCAAGATATTTATAAGAATACAGAAATAGCTGTCTCCAACAATATTAAAATTATAATGTCTGGCATCCAATTAAATATTATTAGACATACAAATAAACTGGAAAGTATGACCCATAGTGAGAAAAATAATGTGAGTTATTGTAATATTAGATATTGCTATGGTCTAAATGTTTGTGTCTCCTTTCCTCCCCTGCTCTGGTTTATTGTTGAACCCTAATCCCAAAGGTGATAGTATTAGGGGGTGAGGTCTTTGGGGATGTGATTAGGTACTAGGAGTGGAACCCCCACAAATAGGATCAGTGACCTGATAAAAGAGGCTCAAGGGAGCTTAATTACTCCTTTTGCTGTCTGAGGACATGGCTAGAAGTTACTATCTATGGGAAACAGGTCCTCATCTGACACCAAATCTCCTGGAAACTTTATCTTGGACTTCCTAACCTTCACAAGTGTGAAAAATAAATTCCTGTTGCTTATATCCTACCCAGTTTATGGTACTATATTTTTGTTATAGCAACCCGAAGGAACTAAGACAAGCATATTCATAAGAAATTATGGGGATGCAGAGTGGAAAAGAAAATTAACTCTGCTTGGTGAGTATGATAAGGCAGTATTCAAAGAAAACTTGCTGGAGAAGATGAGAGCTAATGTGAAAATTGAAGAATGAGTAGGGGTTAGTCAGGTGAAGATAAGAGAAGAGGCATTTGTGACATTTGACTACACAACATATAAGTGGTTCAGTCTGGCTGAAATTAGAAAGGAGAAAGAAAAGTCAGAAAAACTCTGTGGTCATCAGGAGTTGAAATGTGCCATGTCGGCAATCTTTTTCTGTAAAGGTCTGGATAGTAACTATTTTAACCTTTACAGACCACATACAGTCTTGTTGGATACTTTTTTCTGTGGCCCTTGACCCATAGGTTGCAGGTCCTTGCTGTAGGTGACCGAGAGAATGATTAAATGTTTTTTAAAAGAAAGAGACCGTTTAGCTTTGCATTTTAATAGCTCACTTTGTCAAATGTGTGAAGGATGCATTTGAGGGTGAATGTTTAGGGGACTGTTGTGTTGGCCCAGTTGAGAGTTAACAGGTGAAAGTCTGATGTAGGAGTCTGAAACACTGGAGAAAGCTGGGTTGGAATGACAGTAACTATATACCTCAGTTTAAACCTCAAGCATGGATAAAATCCTGCAAAGAAGGTGGGCTGAGGGAGAGGAGTTTTACTGAAAGGTTAATAGATGTTCCATACATTTACTTGTTAGCTCATTCACCCTTAATATAACACCAAATAGATAGATTTTATTAGTCCCATTTTAGAGATGATGAACCTAAATATCTCAGAAGTTAAGCAGCTTACCCAGAGCTACTAATTGGAAAGAGACCTAACTGGAATGTAAACCAGTCTGTTTGGTTCTAAGAGTCTTATCCTACTCTCTGTGGCTTACTGCACTCAACTGTCTTTAAGACATAGAGCTTATGTCCAGTTTTCAGCTACCTCTGGGGTGTGCTCTCTTCCTCACTGTGTGTGTATTATGCACTTTGCTGTCACCCATTTTTTGGCGGCCCAGAAAGTATCCAAGGTGCTCACAAAAGAGAGAGGCCATGTGTTACTGTGGAATGCCTATAATGTTGCCATTTCCACTGAGTACACCTACCCTCTTTGCAACCAATTTTGCCTCCAAATCTTTGTGTTTAAACCAACCCGATTGCCCTGCCGTGTATCCTTCCAAACTTAAAATTTCATATAGTTCATACACACAGAATTCAAATGATCCTTGAGACACTATCCTGTAGTGAGGAATTTCTAAAAGTCAGTCCTAGCACTGCAACTGTTCGCAAAGAGAAACTGGCCAATATTCATAATTCTTCAAACATATGGTGAGGCAGAGCATATTTTAAATATCAAGAACATTTACTCGAGACCTCTCCAAATGGTTTCAAAATTTTATTTGGGGATTGGACACACATCAAAACATGTATTTACCTGACAGATCATGGCCTGTCTAAGCCTTTGTGGGGCATACATTTTTCAAGTCATGGTATTGAATATACATATTAATTAAATTTTGCATCTATTACTGCACCAAACTGGGAATGGCTTTGATAGATATTCAGTACTTCACAAAGTAACTTTAACATCCTTCTCTTAACACAAGTTTCCCCTTTTTATTTGTTCAGTATGAAAAACAAACACTGAACATATGGAAGGAAAACAGGGACTGCTGAAAACTTTGAAAAATATTTTGTGTAGGTTTCATTTTGGTTACACAGGATTTAATGTTTTGAAGAATTTAGTGCAAATTTTTCTTCATTCCTAGGAAATTGGATGATATGAGGAAAGTATTTTCCTTGAGCAAACACAAGCTTTGACAAAAAAGGCACATTGTGGACAGGAGGTCCATTTTACTGATGGGATGCTGGGGGCAGAGAGGAAGGTGTATTTCACAGAATTAGACCAACGTTTGAGAAAAACTTGGAAAGATCCCAAATCTTTTATTTCCCCAATATTTTACTCTACTTTTAGCAGATCTGTTCTTTTAAAACTAGAAGTTGAATAAAAATACAGAAGAGAAATGTTTTTTGAACTTAATAGGATTAAATCTCTATGTCAGAAATTTTTAATAGCATGAATCATGAAATCGTGAAATAATATAAATATGGTAGGAATAATATATCTGTTTAACAACAAAATATTTGTAATACTATGGATAGTTTAGAAGAAGGATGTAGTTCTGATTTTCTGAATTCCTGGCTTTTCCCAGTTCCTATCTCCCCATATGTCTTATGTGATTTCTTTCATATCATCCCTTTGTTTTCACAAATCCACTTTCTATGCTCAAAGTATCTAAAATTCCACTTTTTACAAGAAATTGACTTTGATTACAGGGCAGGAGAAGGTATACAGAGGTGGGAAAATGAAAAATATTCTCCTTTTGCTAGCAGAGTCACAAACGTCTGACTGTTCTTTGGATTTAATTTCATATAAAATGAAATGTAAAGCATCACTACACAAACACCTTATTATGCCTGGTTACACCTTTGCAGACTTTTCTAGGAATGTGACTTATTGATAAATAGTCCTATATTATTAAATCCATAAACAAATGTATTCATTTTTATTAAAGTGTCTAAAAGAAAGAGATATTTCTTCTATATAAAAATACATATATTTGCTACATGTGGAGACATATACACACTCACATACACACATATGCACACTTATTATTTTTAAAGCTGAATTTAAAAATTTCTTTTTTAACAGCAAACATAATAGCATATTTTGTCTTGAGAACTGTGCTGTTTCTGTGAAACATTAGATTTCTTGTGAATTTATAAGCTTTGAGAAATATGCATATAATAAAAGAGGCCAGTGTCCCTGACATCTCTTGAACACCCACCACTTGTTTTTTAAATAGTAAATGCAAAACACATTCTAATTAATAGTTATTATCCTCTTACTTGAAAGATTTCTCATGTTGACTCTGTTGCAAGTGTACCACCTTATAGATCAGAAATTTCTAGTGAAGCGAAGATTTGCTCTACAAATAAAAGAAGATATGGCTGCATATAAATCTGGGTGTGTGCATAATTGAAAGAGCTATAGAACTGAAAATGGGGAGGGAACAAACGATTCCTGGAATTGATGCCCATTGAATCTCTGCCCATTTCTAAAAAAGAACCCTGAAAAAAACATACCCTGGCAAAATATTGGTTTCCATTACTTTTCATTTTCTCTTGCCAGGATCAGAACCAGATGTTCTGTAATATAGCAAAGTCTGTTCTATTGGCATTTTTGGTTGTATTAACTTCAGCAACTACTGGAAATTTTATGTGAGAAGATTCACAGGTGATTATCATCCAAATTTTCCCGAGACTTCAGGGGCTTTGATGGGGTTGGAGAAGAGATGGCATACAGAAAAAAATGTCCAAATATCTTGTGTTCTCTTCTTGATATGCATAATGAAACACATATGCTCATATAACTTATCTTACAACATATGGTACAATATAATTGAAGAAAGTCTATGCAATTATTTCACCCCTCCTAAAAAAGAAAACAGTTCTGCATTATTAATAAAAACGAGTCAGGGCTTAGGGTGCATGCTACAGATACAGATTTTAAATATAGCCTACCAACACTTCCTCTAAGTTTAAGTGGAAATAAGGAAGAAACATTGTACAACTAGGTTGCAGTTTGGGTAGGTATTATTTCCTCTTTCTCCCCCACTTACCCCTATCCTGACCATAAAGTAAGTGATATCAGAATGGAAAACTAAAACATGTAGAACTTGAACTTATGAGGGAGATCATGTTTAAAATTAGATCCATGACTTTTATCCTTTGTAAATTTGGTCATATCAATTAATGGTGGGAATGTCTCTTGAAATGCAATATCATTTTAAGCCTCCTTTACTCTCCCCATGTACTACATATGATGAGCTGATCAACTTACTTGCATTTAATAGCATTTCTAAAATTGTATTCTGACAAAAGCTACCAGAGTCTTGCTGTGGGAAGAAGTTTGCCATTCATCCCTGGGGTTCTGTCATGATGGTCTAGTTATTGACATGGTGTTGAACATGTGAATGAATTTCAATTGGATATGTTTATATTTTACATTTCAAAATGGCTATTAGGTAAAACAGTGAAAGGCATGTGCACTATTAAAAAACAACAACTAGAAGAAAATGTAGATAATAATAATATTTTACTTCAGTAAAATAACCTTTCTGAAGAGGCTATCAGCCCTTATTTTTATTTACTACCTCAATGGCTTGGTAGAAACACAAGCAATGGACCAGAGAAAGTCTCCTCAATAAGAATGGGAGAACAAGATGTGCATTAAAGTGTCAAACCTCTTATCTCCATCCATCACCCCCACGCTCTCCCATATAAGAGGATTGGGGCGGGGGGTAGTTTCCAGCATAACAATCATATCCTGTGGGAAGAATGAAGGTCAGAAGAGGTTATTGATGAAGCCAGGCAGGCTATGACCAGATGCTTAAAAAGTTTCGAGCCACGAGGCTGGGAGGCTGAGCAGGAGTCCTGACATTTTCAAAAGCCTCTTTAGTAGGAGTACACTCAGGTCAGCTTGAACTATTAGCCAACGTTCCACTGAAACATATTAAATCCATGAACTATTAAAAGAATCAACAATGCAAATTCTTCTTGTATAATTTTTTCCCTAATATTTACCAGTGAACAATATCTTAGTCACTAGTAAAGACTTGGCAGGCATTAGTTGATAACCTGCTGAGAGAAAGAACAAAACATACATATATGAGGTCCTGGGGCTTGAATGTTGGAACTTTAGGATATAGGATAATCGAATGGAAAAGGGATTACTGAAGTAGGGCAAGTTGTTAAAGGCAGGTCACTATATGTTTCACAATTCTCCCTCATTGGCTTTGGCAATGAGACTCAAAATTAAATTTAGATGTGGCATAGCTTACCAATGTCATGGACAATGGTGGTTCTCCCCCCCATTTGCATTGCCCAGAGATGAACAATCATTGTGTGTTATTGTTCTGATTCCTAAAATGGTAAATCACCTTTGGAAAGAGGCTGTCTTCCTTCCAAAATGTGGGCTTTGGAATCTCTGGAAGCACCTACAGATATTTTTTGTAGAAGGTTGGCAAAGTGTCTGATTGCCTGGGGAAAGTATGTTTTCATTGTTGCCAGAGTATAAAATACAATTACCCTCTCTGAACCAATATGCTTCAAGCTGCTCCCTGACAACTGGCCACATTTGATCTGTTACTGTCCCCTCCACTCCTTCTCAGGTAAAAAACAAAAACAAAACAAAACAAAACCATCAAGATTATATAGGCCATGAGACTTCTAGGTAGAAGACTCTTCTTGGCTTTCTGACATTCCCCTGTCAGAAATGGGGTGATGAAAGAGTGTATGGAAAGACCCAATCTAAATGAAGGTAGAGGACAGTACTTAAATGTATTAGAATTTAAATTGAGATATGTCCAGTCAGGTGTGCCTTACATTAAACAGGTATAATGATAGACAACTTCTACTCTGTGGGTTTAAAAGAAACTAAAGAACTTCAGCCCTTTCTCAGCAGGTATGAACCTAGCAAAGGGAAGAGGGTGGTGATCCTGGTTAAAAGGATAGCAAACAATGGGACAAATCATGTAGCGATGCTGGCTTGGCAACCTGGGAGAAAGTTTGGTTTAGGATTTACAAAGTTGAGTACTAATTTTTGCAACCTTGAGAGCTACCCAAGCTCAAGTGATATAATTATTCTCAATTATGACTCAAGTGATATAATTATTCTCCCTCCCTGTGGAACCATGGCAAAAGGGCCATACATGTGGATCACGGTAGCATCATCACTGGGTGGCCTGATTTCATGTGTCCAATGCGACAGAAGCCACGTGGCTGTACAAAGCAATAGCAGCAGAAGACTGGTGAGACTTTATGTTCCCCCTCTTTGTACTGCATAAGTCCTGAGGTTACCAGAATAGTTGGGAAAGAGAAAAGCAGATAGTCTGACTAATATGACACAGGAGATATTAGAGTAATTAACTGGAAAAAAATAAAGTACCTACAGTTATATTTGCTACTTGAATTTGTGGAGTAGTTTGTCATGATTATACTCATTAAACACTCTCTCAGCACTTACATTACAGAAAATGAACCTTAGGTTTAGAGAAACTCAGTAGTTTAGGATAAGGTTGTTGATAAAATATTACACAGCAATTTAGCTCCATGTCATGAATGAGTACTCAGTTCTGATGTCTCCCTCAGTGCTCTATTCATTATACCAGACATTTCCTAAATTTTTTTTTTTTTTTTTTTGAGTTGGAGTCTCACTCTGTCACCCAGACTGGAGTGCAGTGGCCGCTCCTGGCCACTGCAGCCTCGATCTACTGGGCTCTGGAGATCCTTCCACCTCAGCCTTCCAAGTAGCTGGAACTGCAGGCGCGTGCTACCATGCCTGGCTAATTTTTTATTTATTGTAGAGATGAGATCTCGCCAAGTTGCCCAGGCAAGTCTCGAACCCCCGGGCTCTGGCAATCCACTCACCTCAGCCTCCTGAAGGCGTGGGATTAAGGGCTGAGCAATGGAGCGGGCTCATTTCCTAAAATTTAACAGCCTTGATACTTTCCTTTGATGACTGCTGACTTCACTCAGTTCTCATTCATTTATCCACTTATTCAATCAACAAATATTTACTGAGCAACTATTGTGCATATTAGGAGAGTGGTATGTGTCAAACACTCTCCTAAATGCCAGGAATACAAAAAGGAAAAATACAAATTCCCTGCCCTTTGTTAATAATAGCCTTCTTCCCCCTATACTTTTTTAAAGGTTTTTGATTTGCAGACTCAAGTTTGGAGAAATTTTAAAAAGAGTTAAGAAGACTAAAACCATGTTGAAAGCTGTGGCAAGTAGAACATCTAAAAACCTCAAAATCATACTTAACAATTGGGCATAGCCAATGAAGTCCACCTTCTGAATATCAAACACTCCACCTCTCATAGGGCATTATCTATAGAATCACATGAAGATTTGTAGTAGACAAGAGATTATTTGTAAACTAACACGGAGTCAGATAAGAGTTTGCTCTAAGCAACTCTTTTAGTACTCATACTGTCTCTTCTGTGTTCTCCGATTTTTTTTTTTTTTTCTCTAATCGTGGCATCATCTCTTCACCCTTGATATACAGCCTAATATAGTTTGGATGTTTGAATCCCTCCAAATTCTATGCTGAAATGTGATTCCCAATGTTGGAGATGGGGATCTATTGAGAGATATTTGGGTCATTGAGGGGGATCCCTCATGAATGGCTTGATGCCATTCTCAAGGCTCTACTAGTTCATGCAAGAGCAAATTGTTTAAAAGAGCTTGTTACCTCCCTTTCCTCTCTTGCTCTGTTCTTACCATGAGACATACCTGTTCTTTCTTCACCTTCTGCCATGATTATAAGCTTCCTAAGGACTCACCAGAAGCATATGCCTGCACTATTCTTCCTGTACAGTTTGTAGAACAGTGAGCTAAAATAAATCTCTTTTCTTTATAAATTACTCAGTTTCTGGTATTCTCTTATAGCAACACAAAATGGATGAATACATAGCCTCACTCCTCAATGTTTCCCCTTTCTCCTATCTCTCAAAACTATGTCCCCTTTGAAGGAAAATGTAAGTGTAGGGTGGAGGTTTTAAATACTTTAAAAAAAGTTATTTAACAGAAAGCAGAACATTAAGTTGAACAAATCTCTAACAGAATTTAAACCCAACTAGAGCTAATATCGGAATGTCAAACATGATTTGGCAGGAGGTAGAGAATAAGGAAGCACTGGAATGGCATTTGGTTCTTCTAGACATCTGTGTTTGGGATCACAATTATTGGAGCCATTTTGGATATTACTATAGTGCTTTCGATTACATTGATACTAATAAAATACAAATTTAGATTAATAAGTTGGAGATATTTTAAGGTATTAATTCTTATCATTTTACAATTGCCTATTAGTAAACCACTAGATGATATTTATTCATAGATCTGGAAATTTTCAACAATACAATCACGTATTTTTTTTATTAGTTATGAACTTTGGCATAGATTAAATACATCATTCATAGGCACTACATTTTTCTAAAAACATATCTACATTGATGTCAGCTTTAGATATAAATGAAAACCTATAGAGGCAGTTAAAACATGACAAACTCACAAATATTGATACACAAGAAAAACAAACATATGTCAGAATCTTGGAGGAATCCCACCAAGTATAAAGCATTTGAGTTGGATTTGGAAAAATCTTACCCAGGCTTTTCCTTTGAATGGATCCTGTCTGAAAAAAAAATTAAGAAACTATGTCATATTTCACATTACCTTATGCCAACTAAACTACTTGTAAGGTGCTACTTGGGGAGAAGCCTGAAGACTGTTCCTGTTCTTGTTTCTTCAACCCTATCCATATCCACTTAGATTCAACAAATTACAAAAGCCAAAAAGGCAGTAAATTGAAAGTAATTTTGCTTTGCAGCTTAAAGGGTATATTTCCTACAAGGTCAAACAGAGATAAGATGGAGCCCAGAGCAGTGCCAGCTTAGTAGTGCAGCATTTCATATGCTCTACTGGTTATTAACCAATATATTAATGCCTTCGAAAAGTAGAACATTTTGTAGTTTCTGTGCAAGTCAACTTGAATCTCAGCTAAGAAAAATGGCAGGAGAAAATTGATCATCTCCCAGCTTCAGGTAACCCAGACTCATGTTCATTAGAACATGAAGTCTGGAGATATCTTACTTCATGTGAGTAAAATAAAAGCCAAAAAAAGGCTTTTGAAGATGGTGTTTATCCACCTTGAGATACCACCTAACTTTAGTCAGGATGGCCATCATCAATAACTCAAAAAACAACAGATACTGGAGGGGATGTGGGGAAAAGGGAACACTTTTACTCTGTTGGTGGGAGTGTAAACTAATACAACCTCTGAGGAAAACAGTGTGACAATTCCTAAAAGATCTAAAAATCGACTTTCCATATGATCCCACGATCCCCCTACTGAGAATATATGCAGAGGAACTCAAATCACTCTATGAAAAAGATACCTGCACATGTGTTTGCAGCATTTTTCACAATAGTAAGAACATGGAATCAGCCATGCTGCCCATCAAAAGAGGACTGTATAAAAGAAAAAGTGGTACATATACATGATGGAATATTATACAACCATAAAGAAAGACAAAATTATGAACTTCACAGTAACTTGGTTGAATTTAGAGTCTATATTACTGAGTGATCTATCACAGGAACAAAGAACTGAATACCACGTGTTCTCATTCATAAGCAGACCTTGAACAATTATCATAATACTATAAGAAAGGGATTTAGAGTAGTGGGAAACTCCTGGGGGGGTGTGTGGCACATCTCAACAAGGGTGCCTGCATAATGAACTTTTGTATACCTAACCCTGAATTGTACCCCACGTCTTTAAAATTAAGAATTTTTTTAAAAAGATCTTTGGAATATGGGTCAGCAAAAGCCAATTAATTCAAATTTAGGGAAAAACTTTTCTACTGGAAAAAGATAAAAAATAAAGGAAACAGATGTAGCAATAGCAAAAAAAAAAAGAAAAAAAAGGAAAAAAAAGAAAATGGGGTTTATGAACAATGGAGTAAGAAACTCTAGAAAGAAATCTCTAAAAATAGATGTGCTTTGGAAATCAGAAACAATGTTTTAGAAAGCAAATTGGCTCACTTAAAATTTAAGAGACTATAGCCACTGTAATGCTGTTAAACCATTAAGGGAAAAAATCTAAAATAAAAGTCAATAGGATAGACTATAAATGGATATAAATAAGAAATACTTCCAGTAAACAAGTATGCAACAACTGGAGGTAGTTAAAATACAAAAATGACAAAACAGAAAATGTGATTAGTCATTTAGTATACAGACTTGCAAATCACCTTAGAGTGAAAGAATAAATACACTAAAAATGTACTGAGAAGGTAAAATATTTGGACTACAAAGAATAAAAATAAAAATGTAACTGCAAGAGATGCATTTGAAGAAGCAGCAAGAGCTTCGGGTCACAATCAAAGGCATAGTTGGAGAAAACAGCTCTGGACTAAAAAAGATTCATGTTAGCAAATGCATAGGTTTCCCACATTTTGTGCTAAATAACTGGTTGAAAGGCATTAAATATTTCCAGAAGAAATAGTTGAAATACAAGGATTATGAAAATCTCTTCAAGCACTGTGAATGTATCACAATGGCATGTGACTTTTCTCTCCCAATACTAATAAAGGGTAATGTAGCTATATATGCAGAAATCTGAAGAGAAATTTCTGTAGTATAAGATGTCAGGAAATTTCTCCTTCATGTGTGAAGAAAATATGTTCTCAGATTGGTCAGAACATAAGAAATATACTGCCTTGCATATAAATTTGAAAACGAAGACCTAAAAAAACCCCAGAAATAAGTTGAAAAAAAAAAAAACTAATGACTTACTGATAGGCAGATTCATTTAAAATGATTACTTTACATATGACTTTAAAATTAAATTCACAATGTGAAAATTATTCTGAAAGCAATAAGTAAAATATATAAATTTTAATAAATGATCATCTTATTCTAATTGGACTTCATACCTGAAGAGAAGTGTATGACTCTAAGTACAGATGAAAACAAAATAATGTTTAATCTTGTATTTTAAATAAAGAGAAATGAAAAGTTATGATTTCAGTTTATTCTCAGTTAAATGGAGAATTCTGGTTAATTCTTTCCTAAGAATCAAAATAACTGGCAACAGACACAAAATATGTTCCTCTTAAAACAACAGACTTAAAACTAAATTTATTCATTTAAAAATAATAGATATTAATAAGCAAAGAAAAATTAAAAACATAATGCATAGGATGGCATAATCAAAGTAAGATTAAAATGTCAATAATAATATTAAATACAAATAGATCATATTTCTTTATGAAGAAAAGTAAATTTTTAGATTCATTTAATAGATAAGATTATATTGTGTAGTGTTTGTAAGAGATTCACCAATATCTAGTGAAATAAAAAGATTAAAAGTACAAAATCAGTCAGACATAAATACAAACGTAGAGTAAACGTAGAGTAAAAGTCATAGGTAATAATTTTAAAACTATACTGAAACAAAGATCATTTCATATTGATTAAAGTGCACAACAAAGACAAAATGGCTACATATATGACTAAACTCAGCAAGAAATATATGGGTATATGAAGAACAGTATAAAATTACTAGATAGTGTGTAATAAGATTTTATTAGGAAGCTCTATCATATTCTTGGTAAAAAAGACTCATTCATGTATAAAATTTCAAATCTCCCCAAATTGTATGTTGTGTAAAAATATCAATTTAAATTCCTAATTTTGAAACAAAATTATTCTAGCATTCATCAATAAGCAGAAAAGTCTAAAAATAATTTTCAGAAAGGATGACTAAAGAAAAACTTTACTAAATATTAAAGTATACTGCAAGCAATTACAATAAGATAGAATAAGAATAAAATAGAATATACAGATCAATAGAAATGAATAGAAATCCCATCTATATCGATATTTATGTATATGTCATAATATAAAAGTAAAGTAACTTTTAAAGTCAGCAGATAATACATGAATTATTTGACAAAATATTTAAGAGAATTGAGTATTTGGAACACAACATATATTAGACTCATCTCATACAACAAACAAAAATAAATCCCAGATTAATTATGCTTAAATAACAAAATAGAACATATTGGATAAAAATAGATCTAATTATATCAAAAGAAAGACTTTAAGCATAAAAGCAAAGAAATAAACAAGATGGAAAGAAAATGTTGCTAGGGAATAAAAATATCATACATATTGCTGTATCAAATCTGAAATATTTATTTTTAAGTCATAAAATAAAAAGTAGTCAAAAAAGATGGAAGGTACTGTCTATCATACATGAGAAATAAAGAGCTAATATTGCTAATATAAAGTTCTCAAAAAATTAATACACAAAAGAAAAACAAGCTCCCACAAATGAGTAAAGTATATGAAGAAATGACAAATAGTTAATACAAATAATAAAAATGCCGGGCTCGGTGGCTCAGCCTGTGATCCCTCGCTTTTGGGAGGCTGAGGTGAGTGAATTGCCTGAGCTCATGGGTTCGATACCTGCCTGGGCAGCGAGACCTCATCTCTACAATAAATAAAAAAATCAGCTGGGCGTGGTGGCGCGCACCTGTAGTTCCGGCTACTCGGAAGGCTGAGGCGGAAGGATCGCTGTAGCCCAGCAGGTCGAGGATGCGGTGGCTGGGAGCGGCCACTGCACTCCAGTCTGGGCGACAGAGTGAGACTCCAACTCAAAAAAAAAAGATTCCACCTCATAAGTAATCAAGTTTCATATTTCTACATTATCAGGAAGACATCAATTTTGCTTATTAAATTATTAATTCTTTGCTTCCAGAATCTCTATTCTGTTGCAGAAGCTCATTAGTTTGATGAGATCCCACTTGTCTATCTTATTTCTTAAGGTATGGACATTTTAGGGTTCTGAATAGAAATTGGTTGCCAGCTCCAATTTCCACAAGGGTGTCTCCTGCATTTTCTAAGACTATTATAGTTGGAGGCTTTATGTTTAGGGTTTTCATCCATTTAGAATTAATTTTCATGTATGGTGATAGGTAGGGGTCTTGTTTCAATCTTCTGCATGTGACCAGCCGGTTTTCCCAGCAACACTTGCTGAATAGGTTCTCCTCTCCCCAGTGGTTGTTGTTGCAGACTTTGTCAAAGATGAGTTGGTTGAGAAATTGAGACTTTGTTTCCAGAATCTCTGCAAAGCAAAAGAAACCATCAAGAGAGCAGGGAGACAGCCCACAGAATGGGAAAAAATATTTACCAACTGTATACCTGACAAAGGCCTAACATCTATGATCCACAAGGAACTCAAATGCGCAGAAAGGAAAAAAACAAACAGCCCCATTAAAAAATGGGCAAAAGACATGAATAGACACTTCTCAAAAGAAAATATATGGGCAACCAACTGACACATGAAAAAGTGCTCAGCCTCACTCATCATCAGAGAAATGCAAATCAAAACCACATTGAGATACCATACAACTTAACCCCAGTAAGAATGGCCATCATTAATAAAACAAACAACAACAGATGCTGGTGAGGATGCGGAGAAAAAGGAATGCTTCTACACTGCTGACGGGAATGAAAACTAGTGCAACCTCTTTGGAAGACACTGTGGCAATTTCTGAAAGAACTAGAAATTGACCTTGCATTTGACCCAGCAATTCCCCTATTGGAAATATACACAGAGGAACTCAAATCATTCTACAAAAAAAGATACCTGCACACATCTGTTTGTTGCAGTTCTACTCACAATAGCAAAAACATGGAACCAACCATGCTGCCCATCGAAACCAGAATGGATAAAAAAAAATGTGGTACATATACACAATGGAATATTATGCAACCATTAAGAAGGACAAGCATATAGACTTCGCAGCAACTTGGATGAATCTAGAGTCGATCACACTCAGTGATCCATCACAGAAACAAAGAACAGAGTACCATATGTTCTCACACGTAAGCGGACCTTGAACAATTATAATACTGTAAGAAAGGGATTGGCAGTAGTGGGAAACTGTCAGGGAAGGGAGGGTGGGATTGGCAGTTGAAGGAAACTGCTAGGGGAGGAAGTGGCATACCTCATCAACAAGGGTACCTGCATAATCAACGTTTGTATACCTAACCCTGAATTGTAACCCACATCTTTATTTTAAAAAATTAATAATTCTTTTAAAAATTAAAAGCTTTCAGGTTGGAGAGTAAATTGTATAATTACAATTGTATAGATTGTAACAGATGACTGATATAAATTGATATAACCATTTATTTTGAAACATGCATCAAGATATATTAAACTAGTCATACTCTTTAGCTAACATTCCACTTCTAAGGCTAAATCCCAAGTAAATAATGAGGAATTTTTCTAGATATTTATATATAAGAAAGTTAGACTAGCAGTAGTGAACTGGTTAAACAAATTATCACATACTCATAAGGTGATTTTAATGCTCCATCAAAAATATTTACTAGCATGTGATTGAATAGTAAATGAAAAAAATGAAGATGCAAAGTGATCCATATATGTTAAATTACATATATACTTTATTTTAATTATGTAGTTATGTGCACATTCATTAATTCAAAAAATACTTATTGAGCACCTACAATGCAGTAGGCAATAATTTAGGCACTAAAGATATAACAATAGACAAAACTAAACAAGACAAAACATCCTGTACTCATATATACGCTCAATTTGATATAATCCATAATACTATAAGGCAATATAGACAAATATTAGGTCATTTCTGCAAAGTAAGATAGTGTTCAAAAGTATTTTTATATTTTAGTTCTCTCCCATAAACCCATTATTAGTTTGTATTAAAAATTACTTTAAATCAGATTTTGTATTAAATATGTACTTCAATAGAACTTATTAATGTTAATATACTAATAAATTGCTTTTTATATTGTTCGAAACATACCTTGTATTCATGACTCAAAATTAAAATCAGAAGCATCATTTTAATTCTGGTAATCTAATTAACTTTCTAAAAGGGGGCATTTTTTTCGTCTATTCTTTCCTCCTTATGCGCCCCAGTGGAATTTACCAGCATATCAGGAATTTCTGAGGCACTTCTGATACCCTAATTCCAATTATCTATTTTAAATAATTTTATTTTGTTTGTATTGCATCCCTTTCCTCTTGCATTGAGGTTCTGTCTGACACTAGCAGAAACAAATTGCAAAACAACACAACAAAGGTTTTCCTCACAGCTGCTTCAACCAGATGGTAGATTTGAGCTTCTGGAAACATATTAGAAAAGCTTATTCCCTTGTAAAGTCTGTCTCAAGTTTAGACATCCTTAAGTCCCTTGCAAGACACAGAGGACTAAATTTGAGGAGTTTTTCTATATAGTGATGTCAGTCTTCGTGCTATTCAACTGTCATGACCTCTGAAGTTATTTCTGACTCCCTCACCATCACATACATATTATATAACTTCATGACTAAAGACAAATACTAGAAAATCCTGTTTTTACCTTTTTCCATATCTGAACTTGATATATTTTATGATGACTTCAGAGAACCATTATAATTGATGATGCCTCTTTCTTCAATGAGAAGACTGCTTTCAATAGTATCTGTGTAAGAAGATATACAGATACTATTGAAAGCAGCTGCTATAAGCAGCTAAGGAAAAACCCTCAAGGGTTGAAAGACAAGTGGCCGTCTCTTCTGGATACTCATCTCTGGATTTCCTTCCATATGGACAACCAAAAAACGAGAATCTAATCACTAACTTATAAGATGACATTTACTACTACAATGTGGCGGTGGCTGTAAACAAGCGTTAACAATTTGTTTTTATTTCAAATACATAGGATCTGTGTTCCTGAGTTGGCAGTTCACCATACCTAAACCAGTGATCTGAAACCTTGCTGTCTTAATGTTGGGCATCCAGATAGCAAGTCCAGAATCTCATTTCCTTCTCATCTACGCAAGAATTCGAGTTAGGGCATTATCTAAATTGTTATCCTAAAGAGTTGCTTCAATTATGTAATTTCACTGCACAAAGATTTTGGCTGAGTGCAATGGTTCTCTTCTGTAATACCTACGCTTTGGGAGTCCGAGGTGAGAAAATTGCTGAGCCCAGGGGCTCGAGACCAGCCTGGGCTACTTGGTGAAACCTCATCTCTACAATAAAACAAAAAATTAGCCAGCCATAATGGTGCTGGTGGTGTGCATCTGTGGTTCCAGCTACTTGGATGACCGAGGTGGAAGGATTGCCTGAGCCTAGTAGGCCAAGGCTGCATTGGCCGTTGTGCCACTGGGTGACAGAATGAGACTCCGACTCTTATAATAACACAGCTTAAAACATAAACACTTTGTATAGTTGTTCAAAAATAGCTTATTTATATCCATATTCTATAAGCTTTTTCTATTTTTATTTTTGCCTTTTAAACTTAAAAGGAACCCAGACACAAATACACACATTAGCATAGGCCAACACAGGATCAGGATCATCAATATCACTGTCTTCCACATCTTGTCCCACTAGAAAGTCTTCAGGGAAAATAACATGCATGAAGCTGTCATCTCCTATGATAACAGTGCCTTTTTCAGGAATACCTCCTGAAGGACCTGCCTGAGGCTATTTTACAGTTAACTTTTTTTGTAAGCAGGAGTACATGCTAGAATAATGTTGAAAAGTATAGTATAGTAAATACATAAACCAGTAGCATAGTCATTTATAATAATTATCAACTATTATATGCTATATATAATTGTGCTGCTATATTTTTATATGACTGGCAGTGCAGTAAGTTTGTTTATACCAGCACTACGACAAACACGTGGGTCAAGCATTGCACTACCATGTGATGACTACAATGTCATTAGGTGATAGGATTTTTTTTCAGCTCCATTATAATCTTATGGGACCGCTGTTATATATGCGGTCCGTAGTTGACTAAGAAGTAGTTATGCAGCATATAACTGTATTTTAGTTTATATGACTAGAATTATATTTTAGACACTGTTTTGTTTATTATTATTCTCACTCAGCTTGTGTTTATGTGTGAGTGTGGGCCTGTGTTGGCCTATGCTTGTTAGTTGTCTCCAACTGATTGATTACATTTGATTGTGTGCATTCATTCCATTTTAAGAATCTGTTCTACCAGATGGTGGAGGTGGACTACTAATGTGGCTCCAGTTCCCTGCTAACAAAAAAAAGTGTTGGGTTGAACAGACTTGTACAAGTGTTCTCTATAAACCTGCAAGAGAGGATTGCTGGGTCAGGGGTATATACATTCTTGCTTTGACCAAGGACTGCCAGATTGCTCTTTGAAATGACTGCAGCATCTACCTTCTTTCTGAGAAATCATGAATGTTATTTCCTCACATCTTTGCCAACATGTGGCATTAAGAAATTTATTAATGCTTGAAATTAATAATGACTGTAAATTGTTACTATGTTGTACTTTATATTTCTCTGATTACTAATGGTATTTAGCAGCTCCTTATTTGTGTTAGCTATTTGTGTTTCCCTTTTTATAAATCCAACTGTTCATCAACTTGTCAATTTTGACATTAGATTTTCTTTTTTCCCTTTTGATTTGCAAGAGTTTCTTACCAGTTATCATCAACTTTTCCGCTTTAAAAATTAAAAATATCTCTACTAATATTTGATTTGTCTACAAACATTTTAATAATGCTTTTCAATGCATAAAAACTTTTTATCGTGGTGTTAAAAGAACATTCCATTTCTAAACGTTTTTCTTTCTTCCATGTTTTACCTTTTTCATTTAGGTTTTTATTTCATTTGGAATTCGTTTTTTAAACACGTGGGATGAGGTAGGAATGCCTACACAGTGAGCCAGTTTCTTAACATCAACTATTAAATATTTTGTCTTTCTCCACTGATATGTGGTGCCACTTTTGTGTGTCTCTATATATTGTGTCTATAGATACATAGTTCATTCTCTAGGTTATTTTCCATTACATTTTTAAAAATATAAGCATGATACTGCTCATTATTATAGCTTATGGTATACCCTAATATCTAGAAAGAAAAATGTCTCCACTTTTATCCCTTTATTGAAGTTGATAACCTTATTGTAGCCTTTAATATTTTTATATGAGTTTAAAATACAGTGGTCACAATCCTATAAAATGCCAGGTGGAAGTTTTTTGTTTTTGTTTTTGAGTCAGAGTCTCATTGTCTCCCTGGTTGGAGTGCAGTGGTATGATCAAGGTTCGTTATAACCTCAACTTCCTGGGCTTAGGTGATTTTTCCACCTCAGTTTCCTGAGCAGCTGAGAGTACAGGTGCATGGCACTATGGCCAGTTAATTTTTTGATCTCTTGTAAAGGCAGGGTCTCACTATGTTGCCTAGGCTTGTCTCGAACTCTTGGGCTTAAGCAATCTACCCACCTTGGCCTCCCAAAGTGCTTGGATTACAGGCGTGAGCCATAATGCCTAGCCTACATGGGATTTTGATTGGTATTATATTCAGCTTATTAATAAATTTGGAAAAATTTGTTTTGGAATTTGGAAAAAAAGGTTTTCATAATACTAAAACTATTTCATCCAAAATAATGGAATATCCCTAATTTTTTTCAGCTTTCCTTAATAGGGTTTTAAATATCAACCATAGGGATTCATTTTAGTCTTTTTTTTATGTTACATTTCTAAAGGTCTCCGATTTTTTTTTTGCTATTGTGAATATTATTTTCAGTTTATCACATTTTGGTGTATCCTTGCAGGTATAGAAAAATATATTTACACAATAGTTGGTGTCTGAATTTTCTTGTTCTTATTTAGAGGGATCACATAATAAAATGAAATGTTGAAACTCGTTTATTCAAATTCTTGTGCTTCTCGCTACGCGTTTTTGTCTTATATTACTGACTGGCCCTCTTAGAGTATATTAAACACTACAAGTGACACCAGTATCCTATTTCCTATATTAAAGGATATATATTTAAAGTTTTCTATAAAGATCATTTGTCAAGGTTTTTCCATATAAACTTTATCAAGATAAAGATATTATTTTCTATTCACAGTAAACTTTATCAAGATAAAGATGTTATTTCCCATTCCTAGTTTGGTATTTTCAAATTATAAATAGGTAATATAACTTAGTCAATGCTTTTTTCTATATTTATGGAAATAAATATGTGATTCTTATGCTGTATTATATTGTTACATTGTGTAATATTGAGGTATACTTACGCACTTGAGATAAAAAGATAAAAAACAATTTATTAATGTTTTCCGTTTATAGTTGGTGTATTTTAAAAAATAAATTTCAGAAATATTTTCCAAACCCATTTTTTCTATGTTTTCTTCTAGAATTTCTATGGTCTTAACACTTACAATTAGTTTTAATGTATTTTAAAATTGATGTATAATTCACATACCACATTATCCACTCTCTTAATGTGTACAATCCAATGGATTTTAGTTCATTTGCAGTATTGTGCACCATTACCAATATCTAATTCCATAATATTTTTATCAGCCAAAAAAGGAAATCCAACACCCATTAGCAGTTACTCTCATACTTACCTCCCCTAAACCTCCAGTAACCTCTAATCTACTTTCTGTCTATGGAGTTCCCAATCCTGGATATTTAACATAAATGAAGAAGAAAATAATAATAATATAAATGAATCATTCATTATTGGCATTTATGGTTGGTTTTTTTTGTTTGGCATAATGTTTTCAAGGTTCATCAATGTTGTAGGATGTATCAGTTTATCATTCCTTTTTAAGGCTGAATAATAGTCTACTCTATGACTATATTATATCACATCATTGATTCATCAATTAATGATCACTTGAGTTGCTTCCACTTTTTGGCTATGATGAATGATGCTGCTTATGAACATGTGTGAAGAAGTTTTTGTGTGGGTACATTTTAAATTCTCTTGGGTATATACTTAAGAGTAGAATATTTTGCTGTTTTGCTTTTCAGAAGAACTGCCAAGCTGTTTTAAAAAGTGAGTGCACCATTTTATATTCCCTTCAGTATTCCATGAGCCCCCCAATTTTTCTCCTAACACTTATTACCTGAGTAGTTATCTTAGAAGATATGATGTGTTCTCTTTTTGCAATTTTGATTTGCATTTCCCTAAAGTTTGATGGTGTTGAGCATCTTGTCATATACTTAGTGACTATTTGTATTATTCAAGTCCTAACATCAAGTATTAGTCTTCCAACTTACATGTTTTCAATTTTTTTTACCATTGTGGGTATTTTTTATTTTCATGTCAATTCCTACAAATAAAACACACTTGCCAGTTCTTTGTGTGAGATTATATTGGATTATTTATCAATTTTGTAAGATTTGATGACTTAATAATCTTGAGTAATCCAATTCATGAATATGGTATGTCTCTGAATTTTTTAGATAACATTTAATTTTTCTCACCGACATTTTGTCGTTTTTAACACATAGATCATATACACTTTTGCCAACCTGCCCCTGATTTTTTCAGATTTCCTTTGCTATGGTAAATTTGATTTTTTTCAAATTTTTTATGCTGTTGTAAATGACATTTTAGGTTTTAATTTATGATTGTTTAGATTTAGATATAATTTATTTTTGCATATTAATGTTTATCCTGCAACTTTGCAAAATTCACTTATTAGTGTTAGTAACCTTTTTGTAAATCTTGCAGAATCATATTGTTTTGATAAAAAGTTTGTTCCTCTCTATGTAATGTGCATTTTCCCCTTTTCTAGCTGCTTATAAAATTCTTCTTCTTCTTCTTCTTCTTTTTTTTTTCTGATTTGGAGTCTCACTCTGTTGCCCAGACTGGAGTGCAGTGGCTGCTCCCGGCCACCACAGCCTTGACCTGCTGGGCTCCGGCGATCCTTCCGCCTCAGCCTTCCAAGTAGCTGGAACTACAGGTGCGTGCTACCACGTCTGGCTCATTTTTTATTTATTGTAGAGATGAGGTCTCGCCAGGTTGCCCAGGTGGGTCTCGAACCCGCGGGCTCAGGCAATCCATTCACCTCAGCTTCCCAAAGGCGCGGGATTACAAACTGAGCCACCGGGCCCCTTCTTCTTATTTTTTAAAGCAATTTGATTAAGATATGATTTTATATGTGTGTCTGCATATGTATATTTTAATATTTGTTCTATTTGTGAATCATTGAACTTCTTGGATCTGTTACTTGTAATTGCTATCAAATTTTACAAATTTTTTGGATTATTTTTCAATTATCTCTCTCTTTTTCCTAACATATTTTTTGGGTTCTCAATTGAAAGTATATTAATTTTCTTAGATTTGCTTGATATTGCCCCACAGGTTATTGATTATATGTTTAAGCTATTTTTCACTGTTTGCTTCATTTAGAATAGTTTCTATTACTACATCTTCAAGTTCACTGATTTCTTATTGCCTTTTCTGCTGTGTTGTTAATTCCATTCTATTTTACAGTTTTAGAATTATAGAACTTTAATTTTTCTCCTCACCTATTCATGCTTTCTTCTATATTCTTCAGCATAGGGAACATTTTAATGATAATTGTATCAATGTCTTTTCTACTACTACCTTATTTGGGTTGGTTTCTAGTCATGGAGATTTTTCCCCCTGCTCATTATTCATATACTTCTGCTTCTTTGCCTACCTAATAATTTTTATTGTAAGTTTTACATCACTGGGTTCGAGATAGTGTTGTTTTATTTTAAAGAGGCAGATAATCTTCTGGCACGTGAGGCATTTCTGCATTTGGTTGTAGGAACATTAACTCTTCCAGTTCTATTTCAACCATTGGTGTTTAGTCTACCGACTAGGGGTAGTTCTTTGAGCTTTGGGAAGTTTCTCCTTTCATAGCCTAAGGACATTATCAAGCACAAAATAAAAAAAGATACTTATCTGGTCTCCAGAGATCTGTATTTGTACAGTTTTGTTCTCTCTAATTTTCTGTTCCAATCATTTAAGCCACACCAACCTCCCTGAACTTTGATCTTTTTCTTTCCAACTCACAGATACCACCAGATTCTTGAAAGGGTTGGTTTGGTTTTTTTCCCTCTCTCCATCTTCTGCAGCCTGGACACTGCCTTCAGGAAGTAATCTGAAACCATTGCTCATCTCATTCATTTCCACTTTCTTAGTGATCACAACTCCAGACTGTCTGTTCTTCAATGTTTGAAAAAGAATTGTATATGATATTTTCCTGTTTCCTAGTTTTGATGGAGGGAGATTAAATTCCTTACCCTTTTTACTATATGGTTATAGGTAGACATCTCTTCTCTGTGTTTTCTCCCTTTCCTATTCAACTCAGATTTCATGGACCATTGTTCATCATTATAGTTACTTCTTATAAAATCTCTATTTACTATAATCATCTGGCACAGCCTCAACTTAATCTCAGATGAACCTACCCACCATTTATGCTATCTCTTCTCCTAATTAGCTAAATGTTGCTGAAGAATGTTATACAAGTTGGCAAACTGATTCTACATTAAATTTGTAATCACAAATTTTAAGTGGCCATCTGACTCTGCCCAATAATTTTGCTACATTCTTCAACTTTGTCCTCTTCCTTCAATAAGATTACCAGCTCATACATGCTTCTTTATCTTAGACTCTTACGCCCTCCAATGTTCCTTCCTCACCAATTTTAGCTGAATATCCTTACCTTGTGGTTTTCTTACATGTTAATAAATTAGAAACGATCTGGCAGAAAATCCCATTAGTTTATCATCACCAAATCTAAAATTCAGCCAGCATTTTTTCCCATTTTCAGCAGTGATGGGTTTCTCATCTTTTCAAGACTGACCTTTTCACCAAAACTTGTCCTCTCTTGCCTTTACAAGAACTTTGACTACCTTCTCATTCTTTCCAATATTACTGGCCTCACCACCTTATCATTTCATATATATTCACACACACACACATATATATATAAAGAAAACAACCTCACCCCTCCTCCCATCTTTCTAAACATTTCCTTGACCCCACAAATCTGCCTGTAGGAATCTCTCCATTTTGTTCTGCTCTTCTACACAGTGACATGTCTTGAAATCTGGCCTCCACATGTTGGTTCCACTTTATCTCCCGTGATTCCCTCTTTAGCTCATTCAAGTCTGGTGCCTGTCCCACAATTCCACAAACTGTATTCTCCAAGTCATTATCTACCTCTTTACTCAAACTCAAGTCCAGAGTTTTCCTTAATTTCTTTTTTCTTATTCTTCATATTCAATTTTCCAGAAAAGTGCTATTGATTTTACATATGAAAACAATCTCAAATCCATACAGTTTCATCCCATCATCCTTACTACCCTCCTAGGCTTCAGTATTATTGTGTACCTTAAATAGGTTCTGAGCTGATATTCTTTCTTCTACTATTGTCCCCACAAATCTGTTCTTAACACAGCTCTCATGGTTGCTTATACAACACAAAATTTGTATCATGTCATTTCCTTATATAAAACTCTCTTACCATGATCTACAACATTCTATGTAAACTGGCCTAATGTCTTCTTTAAGCCTCATCTTTTACCATGATCTTCTGTAGTACACTAGTTTTTAGATACTGGCCTTCTTTATTTGGAAAATCTTCCTGCTTCAGCAATTGTGTGTTCTTAAGACCCCTTCACACATTTTCCTCTTCCTCCAGAACTTCACAGAGTTCCTTCTTTCTGACTCTAATCATGTCAGTTCCTGAAGATGGCCTCTCATCCCTCTTCCATCTATATGACTTACCACCCCTTTATCGTTTTCTATTACAGTTGTCCGTTTATTTCCTTCACTGCCGCTATTTCTGTATAACCATCATTTTCATTTTCTACTCTTAATTTTTTCTTTCCACATTGTTTTAACAGAGTACTAGCTAAAACAATACTGAGAAAATACTCATTGAATGACTGAATTGTAGACCTTGCCATGTAAATACTAGCTACAAATAATTTACTAGACCTTGCCACGTAAATACTAGCTGCAAATAATTTACAAGATGCTATGAAATAGCTTTGTAAGTTAGAAAGGGAAAAGGGAAGAAATCAGAATCCTTATGCATCTACTGTGTGTTTTAGGAAAAATATTAAACATGGTTCACAAATGATTTTATTTAATTTTATCCTTATAGCTACCCTGATGTATTATTATCTCACTTATGTTATTTATTATTATCCAATTTTTAGGTGAAACAAGGATCAGATGAATTCATTGTTTTGTCCACGTTCATATAATAAGTGGCCAAGCCTGGATTTGATTACAAAGTCTGTGCTTTTTATTTTAACTGCATTAGTCATCAGCAACACTTTGCAAATTGGTCACTATTTCCTCTATGTTATTAATACACTTATACTGTAATATTTTTAATATTTGAAATATTTGAGCATTATCTTTTCCTCAAAATTATAAACTCTATTTAAGTAGTGGCCTTACACTTTCTCATCATTTTAATTCTGCAGTTCTAGAACATTGTCTGGCATACAGAAAATACTCCATAACGATTTGTGTTCTTAAGTGAATTGAAGGCTCAGTTTTCCCGTTAACCTTTTGGACAAAGTGCTTACCCTATTTTTTCATTTGGTGCTTGCCTGAGGGTAATGTTCTTGTTAAGAAACTGACTAAGTACAAATGATTGAGGTATTTTATGGTTGTATTTATTATATTTATCAGTTCTGGAGATTATCTAAGGAAAGTCACTTGAATAATTCTCTTCACAAGGAACTTCACACTTGAATATACTTCACAGGAGACAAAGTAAAATGAGAATTTGGTCTCTCTTGGTATGAAGAAAGTCAAGAAGTTATTGGCCATATGGTAGGCAGTGCTACTAAATAATAATAATTCAAAAAGTTATCTGTTCCCAGATTTTTAAAAAGGAATAAGTGGATTTTTTAAAAACCTTAGGGATCTATTACTGATTTGTCCAATGCACAAGAGAATTAGAATAACTCCTGGTACCATAGCACTCAGTTTTTTACTTTGGCTCCTGATTTAGAATACTATTTCTGAATCCATACTTTAACCTAACAATATTCCTGTGAGATATAGCTATCTTTCATTAGAAAAACTGAAATCCAAAACGGTCACTTGCCCATAACACATTCTAACTCTACCATACCATACTAGATTTTAAGTTTAAGTCTTATAAAAAAGTTTTTTCAATACATTTGAAATTATGCAACTCAAAAAAACTCAATAGTGAACTCCTCCTCCCCAAACCCTTCCTTGCTTAACTATCATGCATAATTTTTTTGTATTTATCTTATAATATTATTTTTTTTAACCAGGGCTCTACACTTCCTGTTGAATTGCATCATTCCATGCATGTATCAAGCTCATTAAATATATAACAATATGAGAAAATTAAGCAAATTTGACTGAACAAAGACCAGGATTAGGTGAATTTATCTTATAGAAATATTGTGAATTAATTCCACAATTTAAGTATTTTTGATAAATCCTTTTCCTTGAAAGAACATTTTAGCTCAATATGCATAACAATTACTTTTGGTCAAGTTCAATATTATTAGATTGGAAAGAACATCAAATATAAGCACATTAGTTTTTATGTAATTTACAATTTTTATTGTACCAATAAATAAACTGCTTGGTACAACTGACTTTGTTGTCCTATTTTATTTTTTATAGCAAGAATTTCTCAATAAAGGAAGTAGCATGTTGAGTCACTGTGTTTTACAAGCTCTTTAATCTGTTTAATAACTCCAAAATATTTTCCTGTTGTTACAACAGTGCCATCAGAACATATTCCTACACAAAAGTCAAACTCCAAACCACATTTGATGATAATGTAGTCCTTCATAGTATTAGTGCAAAGAATGTTATATACAATAAAGTTGAAAAAAGTGTATCCTTCATACTATCACCATGTTCGAATTCCACATATACTAAAAGAGTTGTCATGTTATAAATACATCTGAGTTCGTCAAGTTGTAGTAAAAAATACTTTGCTAGCTTATTTGTTCTGTGAGTTGGTCTTCCACATCATTACCTGATTCCTGAATGTGCTGACATATGATATCATGGGATAGTGTTAGCTGAGCTACCTGATACACTGCAGATCTGTCCAACAATTCTAACACCTTTAATTCAGACTTTCATTAGTGTCTTCACATTTATCTACAATTTTTAAACTTTTAGTCAGCTAAAGTTATTCTTTACAAGAAGCTTTGATTTATGCTATGAAATTGTGACATCTGATTCTTCTGACTTCCTAAATCAGTAGCCTTTTCTTTGAAATATTCTTTTAGTTATTGGTTTTTTTTTTTTTTTGAGTTGTAGTCTCACTGTGTCTCCCAGACTGGAGTGCCGTGGCTGCTCCCGGTCACTACAGCCTCGACCTGCTGGGTTCCAGTGATCCTTCTGCCTCAGCCTTCCAAGCAGCTGGAACTACAGGTGCGCGCTACCACGCCCAGCTAATTTTTTGATTTGTTGTAGAGATGAGGTCTTGCCAACTTGCCCAGGCGGGTCTCGAACTCGCGGCTCAGGCAATCCACTCACCTCAGCCTCCCAAGGCACAGGATTACAGGCTGAGCCACCGAGCCCGGCTATTCTTTTATTTTTGAAGTTATGTCTTTTTTTTTTTATTATTTGGAGTATCACTCTGTTGCCCAAGCTGGAGTGCAGTGGCACGCTTATGGTCACCACAGCCCTGACCTGCTGGGCTCAGGCAATCCTTCTGCCTCAGCCTTCCAAGTAACTGGAACTACAGGCACATGCTACCATGTCCAGCTAATTTTTTGATTTATTGTAGAGATGAGGTCTCACCAAGTTGCCCAGGTTGATCTCGAACCCTTGAGCTCAGGCAATCCTCTCGCCTCGGCCTCCCAAAGTGCTGGGATTACAGGCTTGAGCCACCCCGCACCCAGCAAAATTTATGTCTTTTTGAAATCTAAGCACTGCTTATGTTATAATGGTTCAATAGTTTCAACAGCCAGTGTATCTCTGCAAATAACATACTAAGCTTTAGCATTTCAACGTCAATTATGTTTACAAAAATGAACTCAACATATGAAGATTTGCACTTACAAGTGAAATGAACATGAACGCATTTGGTCTTCTTCACATATTTGAAATCCCTTCCATAATTACATCTGGTTTGTCATTAGTAATATAATAAAAAGTCTTTTTTTTTCCCTTTTTACCAGAAATTTCCAGTAATGCTTGTTTGTCATCTAAAAGTCAGTGTTAAAATAAATTATATAAATTATACTTCCTTAATTTTGCAAATAAAGCTAGACTAAAAATTTAAAAAACAGATTTAGCTAAAAATTAAAATGAGTATTAAAATAGCAGGCAAAACAAGAATGAATGAACACTTTAAGAAAAATAATTTTATACTTGATGATTACAATTGCAGAAGTGACCTTAATGCATTAGTGTTGTAATGTGTAGTTACTATGTGTGTTCGATTCACATCTCATTCCACCTGTGACTTATCACATGAGTTCAACAGTATACAACCTAGTCTACGTCCTGCACCATGAAACAAGTCCATGAATCAGCTGCTTGAATGTCAACACAATGTCACATTTCTATAAAAGTTTCTAAGCATTCTAAATGTCTGTACTTATCACAGACTGGCAACAAATAGTTCCCAAATCATTTCCAGAGAAACTGCTTTGGTTCTTGTCTTTGGGCTTTGAGTTGGGGGGGGGCAACTATCTAGTATTTGGGGTGCTGTCTAGGATTGCTTCTTCACCCACACAATATCATTAGCATCAGACATGTCAAAATGTTCGTAGTTCTCTTATATATATTGTGTGTCCTTGTATTTACAGTTGTTGATTTCTCCCCAGGAAGCATCTTCTAACCCTATCACCTAGCTTACACCTATTTCTCCCTCAATACTCACTTCTAGTAACATCTTATTCAAACTACCCTTAATCTGAATTACTTACTTCTCCTATGTGGTCTATAGTATGTCATACTCTTTGCTTTTAGTCGCCTAAATTCCTTCTTTACAAGAAAGTGTAGTGTACGCACGAACTCACCTGTTGCTAGAATTCATGACCCAGGTGCTTTTCAGAGTACTGAATGTGATTAGTACGAAAGATCAGTTTGATAAGCCAGAAAATGAAATAGGATAGAATGAGATAGAAAGCAAAGGAAAAGAGTAGAATAGAAAAAAAAAAAACAAAACAAAAAACCAGAATACCTCATAGTTAGGGGAAGTATGGGTCTTTTTTTTGGAAACCCACACATTTTAGTTTGCTATGTAAGATGTACTTCTTTCTGAAAGTCATTGTCAAAAACGCTTGAAAGCCATAGCAGTATATTTTAAGTGCTTGTCAATTTTGTCTTCTCAGTACCCAGCACCACTGCTAGCATATTGTAAGCAATGAGAGGTTTGTTGAATGACTGAGTATAAAACCTCTCAAGTTAATGATCTTAAAGTTTTCTTTGATTTACTAAATTCCAGTATTTTTTAAAAGAGTTATTATTACATTATAACCAATTACATTGTAGGTTTTGACATAATTATCATATTATCATGTTTAAAATTAATGCTTGCAAGCTTATCTCTTGATACTTTCAATTTTTTCTAACATACCTTACCAATATTTAGGAAAGTGATGCCTTTGTCATCGATTTTTGGGTCAAACACAGGACACCATGGGAATGGATAACTCAGAAAGATCAATATACTTTTTCCACTCAAAGGTGCTTTTCTAAAAATTCAGACATATTTTATTAACAGTTAAGCTTAACATTAATGATTTTGCACCTCCTCTCCTCATACACACAAAATACAGTTCAGTGCTGTTCTTGCTAACATTTAATTGCTATTTCAATTTAATTATTCTAACCCCATTAACTCTGGGTCTAGGTGGAACGTTAATTTCAACTTCCTCTGAATTTCATCCTTAGAGCTTCCTGTGGTATGTGGAAGGTTCTGGATTCCCAGGTTTATGGAACAGTGTATCATGATGGAAATAACCTGGTATGGTGTCAGGAGCATGTGGGTTTCTAGGCTCTGCTCTTTTTCTAACTTGCTTGTTAACATGATGATATCTGTTTGCTCTCCTAGCATTTTAGCTTTTTCTAATTAAAGGTACTCCCAGCTTCCAACTCAAGCTCTGATGTTCGTGAATTAGGCAAAAGGATTTCTCAGGTGCTTTCCATCTTTAGCATTTAAAAATCCTGCTTTTGCTTTTATCTTTATCTTTTAGAGGAATTCTTCCTCTCACTGAGAATTTCTGATAAGGCATTGCTTGTTGGTTTGTTTTCCTAATATCGTTTAAAATTTTCTTTTTCCTATCCATGTGCAAAAATACGGATATTGATAGCATTGAATATCTCATATGTTTCTGCATCAATAATGTTTTTCTTTGCTTGATCACCCTTCCATCTCTTTACTTTTTAAAAATAAAATTATCTTTAAGCTCCTGTTCTTATATTAAGCATTTATTGGCTTATACCAATGGTTATCAATGTGGTCATGCCTTATAAATGACTGAGGAATTTTCTAAAATATTGGTGACTCGGCCTTATTCAAAGTCAACTATTTAAGACTAAAGACCACACTTTGGCATGAGTATACTTTAACTTCTATAGATGATTTTAATTTTAGATAAAGTTGAAAACTTTAATATACATGAGTCTCCTTAGAAACTCACAGGATTACTTATCAACTGTTTTCTAAATATATTGTTTTTCTAGCAACTCTGGCTAAATGTACGGAGTTTATGATATAGGTTTTAAAAAAATATTTAACAAAAAAACAGAGATATAGAATATTGCAGCCATAGTGTAGTCTTGTGAAAAATAACCATAGTAAATGTGAATATTAGAGAAAAGTGTTATCAAAATTTTTCCTAAGATAAGTAAAAGTAATATGCTTCCTGAGTACTGGATAAAATACCTAAAGGATTAGGCAGAACCAATCAAAGGTAAAAACAGTTTGCCAAGCACCTCATTGCAGATATAATCTTCTTTATTTCAGTGCCCCATCCTCTCTTCAGTTTTCTAGGTCATCATCCCTAAAAATGTTCAAACAGCCCTTGATAATGGTTACTAACACTCCATCTCTTTTTCTGCTTTACCTTTTCCCCCCTTAAGAGACACGTTGTGCTCTTTTACTTAGGCTGGAGTGCAATGGTGCAATCATAGCTCACTAAAGCCTTGAACTCTTGGACTCAAGCAATCCTCCCCGCTAGGTCTCCCAAAGTGTTAGGACTATAGGTATGGGCCATTGCACTTGGCCTACTCTATTTTAGTGTAATCATATGCCATATGAAAAACAGAACCTCCTTTGGTGGTATCTGAGGAAAAGACAATGCATCAGTTTTGGACATAATCTGCATCTATGTGACACATTTAAATCAGGTATGGAGAGCATGCCTTTCCCATCACAGTATGAGTGGCTAAGAATATTAAGTAGAAAGTGAGATACCCAGATCCCAAACTAAAATTTTCCCTTTAGAAATAGGTCAAGCAAAGCTGGGCTCGGTGGCTCAGGCTGTAATCCCACGCCTTTGGGAGGCTGAGGTGAGTGGATTGCCTGAGCCCGTGGGTTCGAGACCTGCTCTGGGCAGCGAGACCTCATCTCTACAATAATCCAAAAATCAGCCGGGCATGGTAGCGCATGCCTGTAATTCCAGCTGCTTGGAAGGCTGAGGCGGAAGGATAGCCGGAGCCCAGCAGGTCGAGGCTGCGGTGGCCGGAAGCGGCCACTGCACTCCAGTCTGGGCAACAGAATGAGACTCCAACTCAAAAAAAAAAAAAGAAAAAGAAATAGGTCAATCAACTTAATCCTTATTTCTAATTAACCTGAGAAAGCATTTAAATATAAATATTTTTAGTGCTTTGCCTTCTTGTGAATTGCCTTTGGAATGTCTTTTTTCCCTTTAAAGTTACTTGCAAAACCTAATGTGCGCTTAAATTTTTCTCTCAGTTGAGGATCTAAGAGACTGTTATTTAGCCAAAATGGCATTGTCATATTAGAAAATCTTGATATTCTCTTAGAAAGTTTGGTGTGTGTGTGATTAGTACCTTGAGGGAACACTATTGTGGAAAATACAGCAGTGCTAAGTGACTGTGACTATACATTCAGATCAATGTGTGACGGTGATAGAAAATGCAGAGCATACCTAATCCAGCTAACTATGCCCCTGACAAATGCAGTGTGAGCACTGTGTCACTGGTGCCTTTCCTTTCTTTATTCGCATTATCCATCAGGACAGCCCATGAGGGAATGCCTGGGAAGCACAGAGCGCTCTGTAATAAGCCACAACATTAATGAGGCATAACAAATTTTGCAAGTATCATGTATAATCTTGATCTCTCATTGACACTATTACCCATATAGATTACATGTTGCCATTTGTTACCTGCCTAATGCAGATGAAACGAGAGGGTGTAGCTGAGGCGCTCCTTTCACAGTTAAACATTTTTAAACAAATTGTCATCCTCCAAGACAAAAACTCAATCCTTCTGCCCTCTGTTTTAACTGCTGCTGCCTCTCAGCAGGGTTGGCTGGCTGTTTTTGCAGAAGGTCAGCCAGATTTTGTCTTTCTCACAGTTTCAGTTTCCTCTTGGGATTGAGGGTCTAATGTATTTCTGTAACACACCAACTGAACCCAAGATAAACAAGTGCCCAGAGAAACATGGTCTAGTATAGGCTTCTTTTTAGTCCAGCAATTTAGAAATCAGATGTCGGCAGCTATCCTTGTCTGAAGAAATTAGTGTTAGCTGAGAAAATGAGGCTGTGGTGAGGTGATGATGAGATGTTTGATCTTAAATTAATAATAATTTATAAAGAATCTATGCATTTTATTATTTCACAGAGTTTTTAAAAATGTAAATTTATTACACTTCAGATGTCTCCTTGGGAAGAGTCAAAGGTTAGTTCCATTTTACAGATGAACACATTTTTTAGACAAAGTCCTCGCAGGAAAAGAGGGGAAACGTGTTCATTCTGATGCTTAGCTCTGGAATTTTCTACAAAAAGGAAGACAATCACAAGAATGCATTCATACTATATACATACAGGAAAACTCCAAGACACCGTAAAAATGTACAGGTTCCCTTATTTCTCTTATTCTAATGAAGTCTTTGGAATAAATTATCTCTGCTAAGTACTTCTCTGCAAAGAAATCTGCACCAGCTTAAAGTGTCTCATGTAAAATCAGACTCAGGAATAAAAAATAATTGTAACTCGTATCTTCATTTCCTCCAAATTCTAAATTTTTAAAATAAAAAATAGAAAATTTTGTTAATTGCAAATTATATCTACTTGATTCTATTAAATTAAACAAACAGAAAAGAATTATACTAGGACAAATTACCAAAGGGATGAGTGGTAGATACTTAAGTTTTTATTAAGCATTCATGAAGCTTCCTGTGAGGAGCAGGAGCCATATGTCCAGGAAAAAAGTGCCACCACTCAGAACTTTTGCTACATTTTCATCTACTAAGTACTGATTTACTCCAGTGGAAATTCTCATTTGGGAGTTCTGAGTTTTGGGAGGAGTGAGAGGAAGGAAGACAGAAATTTACAGACAGAATATTGCCCACCTCACAGTTTTGCCTAGTACTAGTTCCAATTTCATAGGTTAAAATTTTCACTTTCATTATGTCACTGGGTATATAACTTCTGTGTACTTTTTTTCTTCTTAATGCACTCTTCATGGTACTTTATCATTTATCTTTTCTCTGTAGCCTCTTTCTATGTTTATTTCTTTTTAATATTTGTGGCTGTTGTATGCCGTGGTGTTTGGGATTACAAGTCTTGTGTCTTAGTCTAATGATGTGATGGAGAAAAGCAAATTATGTTGAAAATTGGCATTTATAAATGTTCTTTAGTCTATGTTCAAGATTCATTAAGTTAGTAGTATTTTTAATTTTCTATGACTCTGTAATGCAAACTATTAAAGATTGAAACAGATAAGGTGCTTTGTGAAGTATTGCATTAAATAATATCTCAAGTCAACTGCATAGTGGCTATGAGAGCTCTCCTCAAGTTTCCGGTTGGATGGTTAGAATGGCTTAATTTTAAGATGAGAATTGCTTTTAGATGATATCAAGTCTAGTTTTATTGAAAAACATAAAGAAAGAATGAAAACAAAAACTGCCTTTAGTGTTCTGAAATACATTGGTTAATGGAGTTACTTTTGTAGAAACAAAGATTCCGTGACCTGTACTTTCATGGAGTAGTGTCACAGGTGCATGATTTATTCTTCAGTCAATACACTGACAAATGATTGTTGGAGGCCCACTGTATGCAAGAATCTGGAACAGTTACTCTAGTGAATCCAGAAAGTGAGATGAACTTCCTGAGCACCTAGTGATAAAGGCTGGTGCAGGCATTGATCTTAATAAGTTTGAAGCAAAAACTGAGTCTTAGCTAAAAAAAAAAAAAAATTCATACCGTTTTTCTTTTTCCCGGGCTATAGCATTTTTGTAACTGTAGTAGTTTGTTAAGGAGTACTTGAGTACATTTTATGTGTATATTCCTAGGGAGAAAGCAGACTCAATTATTCGAGTAAACAAATATAAGCAGAAATTTTGAAAATGTCAAACATTTAAATTAAGTCAAGTCTGATCTTTATTTAAGGTTTGTCATCTACTTCCTAGTTACTTTTATATGTCTATTAAGCAAGGTTTCATTGAATATTTTATCACTTAGACATGCTGGTTAGAATTTGCCTACTAGCTATGAATGAACAAACTTGCAGATCTAATTGTTTCCTTTGGTAATAACAGAGTATTATTGCATTTTGACTGAGAAATATGCTTACTCCACCAATTTGTGAGATAAGCTTTCAGTTTCAAGATTTTTAGATTTAACACGGGCTTGATAAAAGCAGAATTAACAGAAATTCGGCTTAAGTTGTTTCAATAAAAATAAATTATTTTAAGCTCTCACATTCCAAAAATTTACCAAACCCTAGTAAGTCTTAATTAGAATCAGTAGCCTTCTGTTTTTTTATATGAATGAATGTAACTTTTCATTTAAAAAATAGCCATATGATTTAAAATGTAGCAGCCTACTATAATACTATTTTTTAAAAAGAAACTGGACTATTTTCTGAAAAAAATCTTAAAGATATATAGCTAATTGTTATTCTTTGAGTTAGACAGTAACAGAATAATAAAAGTATTATTTAGAAACAGGCAATTCTTATGATGTGAGTTCAGTTGAAATCAATTTCACTTTAACTTTTTTGTGAGCTGTATAAGTAGAATTTTTTGTAGAATTATTTGAAAAAAAAACTAGAGAATTTACTTAAAAATAGATTTGAATTAGGCTGAAATCCAGAATCAAAAAGAAAAACACAACAGTTTGAACACATTGAAACCAGTTTAAGTTTATATTCTAAAAATGCATCGTGATTTATTTCAGCTCAGTTCTACAGGCAACCATTGAGTGTGTATTACGATATGGTAGTTTATAAGATGGCTCATTTTAGAAACTGTAAAATATTTTACATCCCTTTGTAATTATTAAGAAAAGGCTATATATTCATGTCTGGGAATCCAAAAACAACAGTGAGTGATACTGTTATAAGTAATATTTCAATATATTTAATGAAAACATAATTCCCATAAAATGGACTTATAATCCTTTTTATAATTTATTTTAAAACTTAGTGCAACAAAATTCCAGTATGCTTATAAAATGCTGTCATCCTTTTGTGTTTTAGTGGATTTGGTATCAGAAATGCTGGAACCTTGACCTGATTCAATAACTAAGTAATTTTGTGACTGAAGAATGGGCCCTACAGCTGGTCTAAGAGCTTGTTAGGCCTTGTGAGGCTGGTGGTGAGGAGTGGGGAAGAGTGTAAATCAGGGCTGTGTCTGTGCCTGAGAGCTATGCACTGTGCTGTTTTCTATCGGTATGTTGTATGCCTGATGATTCTATGAGGTATACCTGGTTAGGATGAGGGGTCCCTAGTACATTTTCAGATGACTCTGAGTATGAGTTCTAGAGTCTTAAAAATATAAAGCTGGGCTTAGATGGAGAAATTTTAGGTTCTAGAGGTCTGACATGACTTTTACTCACTGAGACTTACCATTCTCAGTGTGGTCCACTGCTAAAGCCTGTCTCTGGAAAAACCTCAAATGTTATACCTTCCTGTCATTAGAGACTATTGCTGATCTCACTATGTATCATAAGTGTGTTGACTTATTTTTGTGTTCTTTAAAGAGAAAAATCATGTTGGATTCACTATGGTGATTATATGTATATATCTAATTTCTTTATCAGATGAAAGTTGTTGCAGTTGAAGTTTGTCAAGACAGTGGTTGTACAGTGACCCTTAAACATGTCTTTTACTTTCTATAGTCCTTAGATTTGGCCTTCCCCCTTTATAAATAAATGGAACTTATGACCTCTGGTTAGCCTTTCAACTCTAATATTCTATTGCTTTCCAAATGGAAAATCCATATATGTAGAGGAATAAGTTGTTTTTCCCAAATCCTAAGATTTCATGCATATCTCTCTTGCGATGAAAATTTTTAACCTCCCACTGATTGTTAGAAAAGTTCAGGTGTTTCATACTGTCCCTAAGTGTCATGCTGGGATCCGGGAGTACCTTGGCCAGGTAACAAACTCTAATATCTGGGCTGAATCCATTTACTGACCTCTGCTTCCTCTCCCAGCTTATGGTACTACATAGATATTCATTCTGGAAAGAGTGACATCAGCCTCTAGGTGCCCTTTCAAACCAGAAATACTTGCAGTATTATAAAACAGCACTTTATTTATTTATTTATTTTTAGCATCATAGAGTTTTCTTTCTGGTACAGAGAACACTCTCTACGCCTATTTGACCTGTGTGCTTTTTTATCTAATCATTAGTCAAAGGCAGTGTTCTGAGGAAGAGCGAGAATTGAATCAGGACGACATACAGAATCAGTCTGGGTCTAGGAGAAAAAGTAAAAAACATACTGGTATTTAAACTGAAGAGATTTAGTACAGGAAGTTGGTTACACGGGTGTTGCAACATTTGAAGAGCAAAAAAATGGAAGCTGAGGTAACCCAGAAATTAGTGACCACTTCTAGACAGGGAAACACAAAGGAAGATGTAGTGTTACCAGAACCTGGTGGCGTGGCAGAGGAGCTGATGCTTCTGGCATTAGAACCCTCATCTGGGCTACTAGGAACAGTGCTGGGGAAATGGAGGAGTAGCTTCAGAAACTGCGATGGTGAAGGGATCCAGGCACTTCCAGGGACCACCAAAAGAAGAGAAAAACAAGGGAAGCAAAAAATAAAAAGAACAACAGCTTCTCTTCTCACAACTTCTGATTTCTCGCCAGTAGCTTCTGCTAGTAAAACCCAAGGAGACAACGAACTAGTAAAGGAACCTGGAAATGCCATTTTCATATTTTCAGCTCCGACATTCCAAAGCACAGTAGAAGGATGAGCAGGAGACCAAGAAAAAGTAGGTGAGTAATGGCTACACCTTGCATCTTCTGGTTATATTGCTGTATGTGGTGGTTTTCTTTTCTTTCTTTTTTTGGTGGGGGGAGAGCTTGAGATTTCCTTGAGGTAAAAGAAAATGAAGGAAAAAGTTAGCAAGTGTGATTTTGAGCGTCTCTGCTGTGTCCATGTATTCTCTGTGTCATATTGAAAAGAATGAGGGGTTAGAGCGAAAGGCCCAGATCCTTTCCATAAACTTACTGGGGCTGATCCTGGAAGACTGTGCTTCTTGTTGAGCTTTGTGAAGTGATTCCACATAATTCTGAATTCATAAATTCGGTTGCCTATGAATTGTCCACATTGTGGCCTCTGACGTGAGGGCTAGCATATAGTCTAAAAATTTGATTAATAAATGTTGGGCACATTGTTAATTAAATTTTTAGACAGGTAAGCCAGCAGTTATCACTCCCATTTGTTACTGAAGTTTATGTTTAATAAAAGTATAATGTTGGCTGAACAATGACTTCAGACAACTCTAAACAGATTTTTAAAAACTTGTCCCCTTTACAGTCATTCTTTGTAGTTAGTTTTGAGCCTTCTGAATGCAGTTTAAACTTTTCAGTATATTCTCAAGAGGTCTTGAATCTAAATGCACACAAATCCCTATAATAAGATGCAGAGTGGTCCATATTACCTCAGCATGACACATAGCTAAGAAATGACCTTAAAATATGCTGATGAAATTAATTTACTCCATAATTTGAAATATCATGAATGCAGTTAGAGGAGATTTCAATAATTTCCTTAACAGAATGTACCTGTTTCCACCTCTGAAAAAAATGAGTATAATAATGTATCTACCACATTAATTTGTTGTGAAAAGTAAATGAGTTAATGCAGGTAAAGTGCTTATAACAAAAGTCCCAGTCCACAGATGGCAGGTGTTTCTAATACAGAAATAAGTATGTTGAAATGTGAATTTCCAACTGCTTGCTATGGGTTTATAGTATTGTTTAAGGATGTCCTAGAAGAGCAAGATAAGATTTCAGACAGCATCTCTGGGACTACCAGAAACTCACCATATTGGTCCCCTCTACTTCCCTGACCTGAGGGCTTTAGATCTTCAATACTCTTGTTTCTTATTGCCCAAGATGAATGGTGACTTCTGATTCGTCTGCTCTTTTCCTGAATTATGGGTGAGATGGAAAACATGATCACATGAATATATTTACTCATTAGAACAATCCCCCCACCACTCATCTTTCTTCTTTCTCAACCACAATCTTTGAGCGTGTATACATGTATGTGTGCTCCTTTATTTTCACCCATCACAGGACTCCTGCAAGTTTCCACATGATATTCGGAATGTCTTTGTCCTCATCTTACACAAACTCATTAGACACAAGAGATTCCAAAGTATAATTATGCAATGGTTTCTTAATGTCCCATGAACTCCAGTATATATGTATATTTTAGAAACTTAAAATTAATACTAGCCAGAAATACAGCACAGATGAATACAAGTAGTCAAGCACACCTGGAGGGTGAGTGTTCCCTTGGATAATTTCATTCCTTTACAGTGACAAGTTCAACTTAGTTAAACATTTCCTTAAAAACTCAGCTCCTGTATTATATTTTAACCAGTAGGAAAGATCAACATTCCTGCCGAGAGGGAGAAAGTTATATAAAAGAAAACAAAAGGACTTCTAGAAAATATTGTGACATATTTAAGTTTATATTAAATCCCTCCTTTGTTGTGGTTGTTGAAAAGACTCATGTTTGTATGACTTAGTTTCACCATTTTATAAAGTCATCATTGTATTAGATTTCAAATGGAAGGACGTAACCACTCAGTCTAGATAAAATCGTCAGGTCATCAGTACTAATTTTATTCATGAAAAAATATTCATGGAAAGGAAATAGCTGTGTATCCTCAGTGTGAGAAGCTCTCTGAGGTCCCATTTGCTTCATCACTGCTCTGTCTGGGATCTGGCATTGCTGACTCATTTATCACTGTCTCCCAGTTGTAGCTGCCTGTGGACAAACACTTCCTGCCTGGCCACTAGACTCACTTTGATATTCTCATTCCATGGTGAATCTGACTCAGCCTGACCTTCTAGATTCCTGGCCCTGTTTCACTTGACCTCAAGAACCTACTCGCTCACTCCTGCCTTGAGTGACTTCTTGGCTTCTAGACCCTCCACTTGCCCTGACTCACTTCTAGCTGCAAAATCCCCAGTGACTGGCCAGATTTCCAGGCACTGACCTCTGGCAGATCTGGGAAGTTTAACCAGCAGCCTGTCCAGCTTTGCCTTAAACTCCTGCCTGACTCCATCAGATTTCTCCAAAGATATTTTAAATTAGTTTTCAAGTATGAAGAAGCGGGACAAATACATTGATGCAAGTGACTGGTGTCAGTGGCTAGCTGGCTAGTCAGGGACACAAGAACTCACAGGATAGCCTTGCCTGGTAACTTCACTGAGGTCTAGGGACAGCCAAAGAAATGTATCACTTATCATGATAGTCACACTTTTATTCTAATTTATATCTGTAGCTCTGTCTCCTTTCTCATTTCTAGTTTTATTTTTCTCTATATTTTTTCTTATTTAGCTTAACTACTTGTTTATTACTTTTATAAGTCTTTCAAATAACATGGTATTTATGTTACCACATCTTTTTTTCTTTTCATTAATTTTATTACAGATTAGCTTTATCTTCCTTTTTCTTTTAGTTATTTGGTGACTTTCTATTTCTCTTAGTTATTTAGAAAACAGACTTTGTAGCCAGACTGCCCTGGCCATAACCCAGGCTCCATTGAC
Organism: Carlito syrichta; assembly: GCF_000164805.1. Taxonomy (NCBI): domain Eukaryota; kingdom Metazoa; phylum Chordata; class Mammalia; order Primates; family Tarsiidae; genus Carlito; species Carlito syrichta. The sequence continues at coordinate 188,739 of NW_007253118.1, forward strand.
TAGTAGGCACGTAACCTTGAATGAATTGGTTAATCCCTTATACTTCAGTCTTCTCACCTTGAAGTGTGAACAATGATAAACTTACCTCATCAAATTGTTGTTTATATTCATAGTCATTTCAAAATTATAATAATTTGTAGGGTCTCGCATCAGCTACTTAAAGTCATCATAATAAGATATATATTACTTTATTACAAGTTTGTTTTATAACTATGTCGATAGCCATATTTCAATTTAACTATTTTTTTTAACTCTCCATAATTTATTTTATGCTTCTATATTTATTTTGAGATGGGCTTTGTTGGCTTTTCTGCCAGAAGTTTCCACAACACAAAAATTATGAAGCCCTGCCTTATAGAATGGCAAGCAGCAGGTTAGAAGGAACCTAGATCTTTGGATTAGCCCTGAGAACACCCTTAATCACTCTCCTCTGGAGTGTTAATGGGAGAAATACTTTTCTCTCTTTTGGGCTATTACATTTTGGAGAATAGCATCAAAACATATACTCTAATCAGCAGCCCCCAACCTTTTTAACATCAGAGACTGGTTTTGTGTAAGACATTTTTCCATGGACAGGGTTGGGGGGCATCATCAGGCATTAAATTCTCAAAAGCATCATACAACCTAGATCCCTTGCATGCACAGTTCACAATAGGGCTCATGCTCCTATGAGAAGCTAATGCCTCAGCTGATCAGACAGCAGGGAGTTCCTTATAGGCTATGGACTGGCACTGGTCCACAGCCTGGGTGTTGGGAACACCTGCTCTAACTTAACACCCTAACTCTAAAATGTTTCTCACATGTTTCACACATTTTATTTCACTCTGAAAGTGAATGCAGTTTGGGCTGTGTATAGTATTGTTAGGTTGTATTTCTCTCTGACTCCTCACCTCTGACCAGTTTTTTGTGGACATTATTCTACCATCTTCTAACACCCAATGTTTCAAGTGAGAAGTCTACTGCCTGATTTCTTCCTTTGTAAGTAATTTATTTTGTCCAGAAACTTATAATGATTTTCTCTTCGTGTTGAGATTCTAATAATTTTATGGTTAAATACTGGAGGTGCCATAAAAATGCATACACATCTTAAACGATGTTATTACTTTTCAGGTTGAATTACAGTAGCAATGTATATCTTTTGACTTTCACTCAAAAGATGGCGTTAATCAACTGAACGCTAGTGTCACCATACAGCAGGCAAGACAGTCAAAGAAAATGGCTAAAGCATGGTGTCGTTGGAGGAGTGCAAGACCATTTTGAATAGTATTTGAAATTCAAGAACGTTGTAGAAGTACTATGACAATGAAGGCACGAGTATGCAACAGAACTTCCATCACGCTTAAAAATTGCAAGCATTTGTGATAAGTTTGAGATGCATAGTATGGTGTGTGATATGCACAAGGGAAGATCTGGGAGACCTTGCACAGAAACAAGTCCTGCAGTAGTTCTCCGTAATCAGAAGTGTCTGGATGCTGATAGTAACCACATTGAGCACCTCTTGTAACTGCAAATGTCAAACATTACTTGTATTCATCTTTTGTTATTGGTATGTATTGAGTATTGTAATTTTAATATAGTTTTTTCCTTTCTTAAAATGTGTATACATTTTTTGACACCCTCTGTATTTTCTTATTTATCCCTCCTAAAATACAAGAACCTTTTGTGCAAACATGTCTTTCATCTGCTTTCGATAACTCACTTTTATTATTTTATTAACTGTTGTCCTTTATCTCTTTCTTTTTAGAAATCCCATCATTTTCATGTTAGATTTTCTGAATCTATCTTTTATTTACCTTAGTTTTTTTTCAGAGTTTTTTGACCATTTTTCTTTTTATCCTTAGTTTTCTTTCTTTTTCTTTCTCAAAACTGACCTCCTGGTACTTCAGTTTATCTACAGATCTCTTTACTATGTTACATTTCCCTTTGTGAACTCTTCTGATTTTTTTCCTATACTTGATATCTTATTGTATATAACATGAAAAAAGTGGAAAGCATGCATGACATGAAAAATTTTGGCAGAAAGAAACTGTAAAAAAAAGGAACAAATGGAAATGCTAGGAATGAAAACTATAACAGAGGTGGAAAATGTCTTCTACAAGTGACTCAGCAGACTGGATACTGCAGAGAAAAGAATCCGTGGACTGGATGTTAGGTTAACAGAAACTATGTAAACTGAAATGCAAGGAAGTAAAAGAGTAGAATGAAAAGTCCAGAGTGCACACAATCTGTAGAAAAATATCAAATATTTTAAGTTGTATCTAATTGGAGAGCCAGATAGAGAAGAGAGGAAATGGGGCAGAAAAAAAATATGTGAAGAGATAACGACCAAAAAATTTCAAACTTAATGAAAGACAATAAATTGCAGATCCAAGAATCTCACAGAGTTCAAAGCAGAAAGAAAGCAAAGCAATACACACATAACCCTCCCAGTCAAATGGATAAGATTTAAAGATAAAAAAAATCCTGAAGGCAGCAACAAAAAAAATGTTACTTGTAAGGAAGCAACCATAAAATCACAACTGAACTGTCTTCAAAAACCAATAAAAGTCAGAAGACAATGGAAAGAGTGTTTTAAATGACTGAAACACACACAAACAAATAACGACAACAAGAAATGTCACATAAAATTGTATCCCTTAAAATACTCTTTAATAATAAAGAAGAAGCCGGGCTCGGTGGCTCAGCCTGTAATCCCGCGCCTTTGGGAGGCTGAGGTGAATGGAGTGCCTGAGCCCGCGGGTTCGAGACCCACCTGGGCAGGCGAGACCTCATCTCTACAATAAATCAAAAAATCAGCCGGGCGTGGTAGCGCGTGCCTGTAATTCCGGCTACTTGGAAGGCTGAGGCGGAAGGATCGCCGGAGCCCAGCAGGTCGAGGCTGCGGTGGCCGGGAGCATCCACTGTACTCCAGTCTGGGCGACAGAGTGAGACTCCAACTCAAAAAAAAAAAAAAATAATAATAATAATAATAATAATAATAATAAAGAAATAAATATATTTTAGACAAGCAAAAGTTGACAGAATTTATCATCAAAGAACTATAACTGTAACTATAACCATAACTACAACTATAACATAACAACGAATAAGAAAGTTTTATATCCAGAAAGGACATATTATTAGATATAAACTTGACTCTGAAGAAAGGAATGTAGATACCCAGAAAGAGGTCAGTAAGCATAAAATATCTTTAAAAAATTATTTCTGCTTTTGTATATATATATTTAAATCTCTTAAAAACTATTGATTATTTAAAGTAGAGATAATAAAATATGAACATGAGTTTTATAGTAAATGAAGAGCTAAAATATATGACAAGAACACAAAATGGAGGCACAGTAATTATATATACATATATATAGCTGTAAAGTTCTCATTTTTTATGGCACAATAAAATACTTTTTGAATATAGGATGTGATAAGTTAAAGATGCATTTTGTAATAAATAAACTGACAACTAAAAACACCACAGAGACATAAGTAAAAATTTATTGGAAGAGTTTACATGTATACTAAAGTTGTTTTATTAACTCCTTATAAAAAATAAAAAGACAGAAACAGAGAAAAAGATAAGAGCACAGTGGGCCAATAAAAATCAAAAGTAAATGTGATAAACTGAAATAATGATGTATTAATAAATACAGCAAATATAAATGGACTCGATATTTAAAATAATTGAATAAAAAAGGAGACCTAGCTACATGCTACTTATAAAAAATTCAGTTAAATCATAAACAGGTTGAAAGTAGAATAACAGGCCAGGCTTGGTGGCTCAACCTGTAATCCCAGCACTTTGGGAGGCTGAGATGAGTGGATTGCCGGAGCCCACAGTTTCGAAAACAGCCTGGGCAACTCGGCAAGACCTTGTCTCTACAATAAATAAAAAATTAGCCAGGGGTGGTAGCGTGCCTGTAGTTCTGACTACTTAGAAGGCTGAGGCAAGCCGGGCTCGGTGGCTCAGCCAGTAATTCTGAGCCTTTGGGAGGCTGAGGTGAGTGGATTGCCTGAGCCCGCGGGTTCGAGACCCGCCTGGGCAGCGAGACCTCATCTCTACAATAAATCAAAAAATCAGCCGGGCGTGGTAGCACATGCCTGTAATTCCAGCTACTGGGAAGGCTGAGGCGGAAGGATCGCCGGAGCCCAGCAGGCTGAGGCTGCGGTGGCGGAGCGGCCACTGTACTCCAGTTTGGGCAACGGAGTGAGACTCCAACTCAAAAAAAAAAAAAAAAAAAAAGAAGGCTGAGGCAGAAGGATCACTGGAGCCCAGCAGTTCAACGCTGGGGAGCCGTGACCATGCCACTGCACTCCAGCCTGCGTAACAGAGTGAGACTTCAACTCAAAAAAAAAAAAAGAAGTACAATGACATAAAATAGCATGTATACACTATTTATATCAATATCAGGTCAAATAAACTAAGATGAAGAGTATAACCACAAATAAAAATAATTTCATCACAATAAAACTCTCAATTATTAAAAAAACTTCAATATTATAAAATGCATATGCATCCAAAAACAGAGATCTCAGATAAAAAAGGGAAAGCATTTTAGGAAGTATAGATGAATCCTCAAGTATAATTGGAAACTTTATCTAGCTTTCTCTGTAATAGAACTAGTACGTAAATAAGATTTAATAAAGATATAAAAGATTTAAACTACACTATCATCCAATTGACTTGATTGGTAGTTGTGGAACGATACACCGAACAAAAGCAGAATACATGTGTTTTGTAAAGTGAAAATGAAATATTGGCTCAAAATGACCACGTGCTGTACCATAAAGCAAACCTCAATATATTTCAAAGGACTGAAATTATAAAGAGTATGTTTGTGGACCACAATGATGTTAAATAAGAAAGCAATGACTATAAGATACTTTTAAGTTAAATTTTAATGAAAATTAGAAAATATAAACTTTAAATTATTGAAAACAAAAAATAAAAATGTGTGAAATGAAAATAGCAATCCTTAGAAAAAACTCCATCTAAAATTATATTTATTTAACTATTACTTATAAACAAATATGTCACAGAAATATTTTAGAAAGTGATATATAAGAAAAGAGGAAAAAGGCAAAACTATGACCTTTACTTTTACCCAAGGAATAAAGAAGTAAAAGAATAAATTAAACATAAAGTAAATATAAGAAAGACAATAATATAAATTAGGGTGAAATTCAATGAAATTGAAGAGAAAAACAGTAGAGATTTTCACAAGGCCAAAATGTGATTGACAAAGTTAATTAAAAAAACAAAAGCACCGGGCTCGGTGGCTCAGCCTGTAATCCTGCGCTTTGGGAGGGCGAGGTGAGTGGATTGCCTGAGCCTGCAGGTTCGAGACCCACCTGGGCAAATTGGCGAGACCTCATCTCTACAAGAAATAAAAAAATTAGCCGGGTGTGGTAGCGCGCACCTGTAGTTCCAGCTACTTGGAAGGCTGAGGCGGAAGGATCGCCGGAGCCCAGCAGGTGGAAGCTGCGGTGGCCGAGAGAGGCCACTGCACTCCAGTCTGGGTGACAGAGTGAGACTACAACTCAAAAAAAAAAAAAAAAAGAAAAAGAAAAAAAAAAAAAAGCAATTCTAGCATGACTGATCAAGGAAAAAAAAAGGATAAAGGAAAGATACAAATTACTAAAATTTACTAAGATAAAACAGAAAATCTAGATAGCAAAGAAAAAGAATTTGTAATTAAACATTTCCCACATAGAAAATTCCAGGTTCAGTGACTTTCTTGGTTATTTTATTTAATAAGGAAGAAATTATGTCAATTATAAACAAATTCCTTTAGAAAATAGTGGAGGCAGGACTAAATCCAAGACTTTTTTTGAGGCCATTAAAATTCTAATTGAAAAGTGAGACAAAATCTAAACAAAAACGAAATAAAATTATAGACCAATATTGCCCATGAACAAGGATGAAAAAAATTTAATCAGAATTTTAGCAAATTAAATCAATATATATAAAGATAATATACTATGATCAATTTGGGTTTATCCTAGGAATCTAGGATTAATTTAACATCTTAAAATCAACATATTTAATCATGTTAACAAATTATAAAAGGAAGCAAACATATGATTATTTTAATAGAAATAAATAAAAACATTTAACAAAATTTAATAGCTATGCATAAAATTATCAGCAAATTAAGAATAGAAGATAACATTTCACAGTATGTTAAAAATACTGTAATTTAAAAATGAAAAGGGAAACAAGTCCAATAAAAATTGGTGAAAGACTTAAATAGACAATTTGAAAAAGAATATATGCAAAGGCTATTAAGCACATAAAAAGGTGTTCAATATCTTTACTCATCAAGACAATGCAAATTAAATAGACCATGAGATGCCTGCCTACAAACCTACCAGAATGACAAGTTATCAAATCAAAAAGAGTGAAAACACCACCAAATTTTCCAGAGGACATAGAACAATTGAAACTCTGATTCACTGGTTGTGGAAATGTAAAATAATACCACCATTTTGGAAAACTGTCAGTTTCTAAAAACGTTAAGTACATATATACCCTATGATCCATCAATTTTACTCCTAGGTATAGATTCAAGGAAAATGAAAACATTAGTCTATCATAAGCTTTGTACAAAAAAGTACACATCAGCTTAACTCATCATAGCCCCTAAACAGGAAACAATCTTGATCTCCACCATTATTTCAACAGAATAATAGATAAATAAATTAATTCATTCTTACAATGGGATACTCATAATAAAAGGAAGTAATCTGCTAATATATGCAACAACATGTATGAAAATATTTAAAAGTATTATACTCAGTGATAGAAATCAAACACAAAATATTCATTCTGCATTACTGCATTTATATGAAATTCTAGAATGGACAATATATTTCTATAGTGATAGCAATCACAATAATAGTTGTTTTGTCATAGGTAATTGATACACAGGGGCACAAAAGAACCTTCTGGAATGATGGAGATATATATGGATGTATGTCTTGGTCTACTGTCTTTGTTCTACTATAACAATATCCGAGGCTGGGCAATTTATAATGAACAGAAATTCATTGGCTCATGGTTCTGGAGGTTGATAAGTCCAAGATTAAGGAATTGGCATCTGATAAAGGTCCTCTTGTTATATTATCTCATGGTGGACAGGCAAAGAGAGGGGGAGAGACAAAGGGAGAGATAGAGAAAGAGAGAAAGGGAGAGAGTGAAGGGGGAGGGGGAGAGAGAGAGAGAGAGATGCCAAACCTGGTTTTTATAATGAATGCATGCCCTAGATAATGACCTTAATCTAATCATGAGGATGGAGCCTTCATGGCCTAATTACCTCTTAAAGGTTTCACCTCTGAACATTGTTGCATTCAGATTAAGTTTCCAACAAATGCTTTTTTGGGTAACACATCTAAATCATAGCATTCCACCCGACCCCAAAATTCATGTCTTTTTTACATGCAAAGTACATTTCTTCCATCCTAATGGTCCCAAAGTCCTAACTCATTCCGCAACCAAATCAAAAGTCCAAAGTCTAGACTCTAATCCAAACCAGATATGGGTGAGACTCGAGGCACCATTTATCCTGAGGCAAATTCTCTTCCAGCTGTGAACCTGTGAAATAAAAACAAGTTATCTACTTCCAGATGCAATAGCAGGACAGGCACAGGATAGATATTCTCATTCCAAAGGGGAAAAATAGGAAGGAGAAAGGGGCAACAGTCCTCAAGTAAGTCTAAAACCAACAGGGTAGCCACCATTAAATCTTAAGACTTCAGAATAATCTATTTCGTTTCCTACTTCCTGGACAAACAAAATAGGGTTTGGGTCCCCAAGGTCTCAGAAAACCCCTTCCCTATGACTTTGCTGGGCTCAGCCCACATAGTAGCATTCATGGGTTGGAGTCTCATGCCTGCAACTCTCCCAGCTTGTGTTGCATGCTAGTAGCTCTACAATTTGGGGATCTCGTCACTAGTTCTACCCTTGTGGATCCACGAGACAATGCCCTAGTGGAGGCTTTCGTGATGGGGCTACCCTTGTGACAAGTTTCTGCCTGGATCCCCAGGTTTTCATAACATCCTTTGAGATCTAGGTGGAAGAAGCCATGTCCCCACAGCACTTGTATTCTGCTAACCTGCAAAATTAGTACCATATGGAGGCCACAGCTTTTACCTTCTGGATCAGTGGGTTGAGCTGTATTTGGGCCCCCTTGAGCCATGACTGGGGTGGCTGAGGATCACTGCACCAGAATGTGGGAAGCAGAGATTGGAGGTGGCTGTGGGTGGTAAGTCCCAATGTTCTAAGGGTGCCCCAAGCCTCTCTTTTGACGTATTTCCTTCCCTCAGGCTTTGGCACTCTGGGATTGTAATAGAAGAGACAGAACTGGTAATCTTTAAAGTGCCTTCCATGATTCTTCCATTATCCTAATGAATAGCTTCTGCTTTTTTCCATACTAATATCCTTATCAGATGGTTGGACCACATCATTGGTTTTCTCTCCTGAAAATGCTCTTTTATCCTCTATCACACTGCTAAGTTGAGAATATCTCAAATCCCTGAATTCCGATTATCTTTTAATTATAAATTCCGTCTTTAAATTGTTTCTTTCTTCATGCAATTTACCATATGCAGTTTTATGTTTATTTTTATTTTTTTTTTGAGTTGGAGTCTCACTCCGTCGCCCAAACTGGAGTGCAGTGGCCGCTCCCGGTCACCACAGCCTCGACCTGCTGGGCTCCGGCGATCCTTCCGCCTCAGCCTTCCAAGTAGCCGGAATTACAGGCATGCGCTACCACGCCCAGTTGATTTTTTAATTTATTGTACAGATGAGGTCTCGCCTGCCCAGGTGGGTCTCAAACCCACGGGCTCAGGCAATCCACTCACCTCAGCCTCCCAAAGGCGCAGGATTACAGGCTGAGCTACCGAGTCCAGCTCCATATGCAGTTTTAAAAAAACATGCGGCCCCCTGGATGCTTTGCTGCTTAGATATTTGTTTTTGCTGATTATCCTGTTCATTTCTCTTACATTCTATCTTTCACAAAATTATTGAATGTGAACACAATTCAACAAAATTATGTCACTTAATAATAATGTTGGCCTGTCCTTCAGTCTAACACTGTTGTTTCTCATTTCCGTTGAAATTTCATTCATTGCCTTTCCCATCCACATTTCTATTAAAATTCTAATCACAATGACTTAGGTAATTTCTAAGAAGTTTCAGACTTTCCCTACAGCTCTTCTCTTCTTCCAAGCCTTCACTAGAATTTCCCTTAATGTTCCTTTCACAGCAATATAGTATTTTTCCATCTTTCTCCTCCAAACTCTTCTAGCATCTGCTCATTATCCAGTTCCAAAGCTACACTCCACACTCCACTTTCTTCTAGTACCAACTTTTTGCCTTTGTTTGTTTTGTGTTTCTATAACAGAGTATGAAAGACTGGGTGATTTATAATGAACAAAAATATATTGACTCAGGGCATGGAGGCTATAATCTTAGGGGACACATTTATATAGTATACATTCATGAAAATGAAAGTATATCCTTAGGATCTGAATATTCATTATATGTAATTTATGTATCAATTTAAAAATTACATGAATTGTCTAATATTTGAAAGACACTGTTCTAAGTGCTGCTGGAGAAGCACCATTAAAGAGAATAGAAAATATCTTTGATTTTGATAAATAAATCAAATGAAAAAACAACTACTGGACATTAAGAAGTAAAACAACTGCGATAGTCAGTTGTATTTGTTTTGATATAACAGACACCTGGAAAATGCTATCTGGAAATGCAACATCTGAGCTGTGTTCTGAAGAATGACAGGAAGTATTAATATTAATAATCCATGGGATGTGCTGGATGAAGTACATTCTAGGTAGAAACCCTAAAGTGCTTGGGCTGTTTCAAAAAAAGAAAAGAGGTCAGTGTATCAGCAACATACTGCTATAAAGAGAGAGTGGTATAAAATTATGGAGATTGACTGTGAGTGGTGGCTCAGACCTGTAATCCCACACTTTGGGAACCCGGGGTGAGAGGATTGCTTGAACCCAGGAATTCAGGGTGTGATGAGCTGTGATCCTGTCACCGGACTCCACTCTGGGTGACAGAGAGAGACCCCAATTAAGGAAAAAATTATGAATATCTAGACAGGTATCAGACTAACAGGACCTTTGGGACAATGATAAACAATGTAGATTTAATCAATATGGGGAGCACTTTTGCTCCTGGTGGAATGGTAAGCACCAGATTTCCTTTTTTAACCTAAACAACTATACAACCAAGAACTATAAATGAAAAAATAGTTTTCGGTATTGGATAATAGGCAATACAGGTCTATGCTTCCTGAAAATGTAGAAAAAAAGGAAATGAGTCCTATGATTTTCTCAGCTTATTGCCTAGAAGCAGTTTCCAGTACAAGAAGCAGAAGTTAAAACATGTGAGTCTTGTCACGTAAGAGAGAGAAATTGGAATTTGGAAATATCAAAATGGGTGAAATATTTTTGGCATATAATATCAAAAAGGAGAGAGTTACACTAAGAGAAATCACAATAGATTGGAAGAGAGAGAGTCCTTCAAGTTTTTGGTTGTATACAAATCTCTGCATTCTAAGGGGAAACTATTAATATCTCAGATCAAAGAAAAAACTGTCAGAAAGCAATGGGTCAAATAATTTCTGGAGCTCACACATGAATTGGAAGACTTTTTGCCTGATTTTAAAAAACTCATAATGCACAGAATATAGTATAGAGTTTTCCAAAGAATTACATCTTAGTTAAAGGACCTAAATTAGCCCAAGATTAAGGCTGCTTTAAAATCATTTTAACAATACTTGACAGCAAGTCTCAAAAGTATCAAACTATTCTGAGTAAATCAAGTTAATACCATAAAAGTTTCCAATCTATGCAAAACACATTAAAATCCAGCATCTAGTAAGTAAAACACAATGTATAGCATCAAATAAAAAATTGCTAAACACAGACATGGTGGCACATGCTTGTAGTCCCAGCTACTGGCTACTTGGGAGGCTGGAGCAGAAGGATTGTCTGAGCCCAGGAGGGAAAGACTGTGATGAGCCATGATTGTGTCACTATACTCCAGCCTGGGTGTCAGAATGAGACTTCGACTCAAAAAGAAAAAAAAAATTGTTAAACAGGCAAAGAGGTCAGAAATTATAAACTATTATCAGGCAGAAAATACATAAATAGAAACCCAGAAATAAAGACAGAGATAAAATAATTACAGAGATAAAATAAAGACAGAGATAAAATAATTTAGCCCCCCAAAAGACCAACCCCCCAAAACATAAAAACACTAATTACAAAATGCAAAATACATTTGATATGGTAGAGAAAATAAATGAACATAATGAGGAGAGAAATGTAAAATGCATTAAAAATGGAATGTGTAGAATTGAGAATATATGTATTTAAAATAAAAATGAAGCCGGACTCAATGGCTCAGCCTATAATCCCATGCCTTGGGAAGCTGAGGTAAGTGGATTGCCTGAGCCCGCGGGTTCGAGACCCGCCTGGGCAACTTGGTGAGACCTCATCTCTACAATAAATTAAAAAGTTAGCAGGGTATGGTAGCGCACGCCTGTAGTTCCAGCTACTTGGAAGGCTGAGACAGAAGGATCGCCGGAGCCCAGCATGTCGAGGCTGCGGTGGCCGGGAGGGGCCACTGCACTCCAGTCTGGGCGACAGAGTGAGACTCCAACTCAAAAAAATTTAAAAAATTAAAAAATAAAAATGAACTAGATGGAATTAACACATTAGACACTGCAGAAAAAAATGTTTCTGATCTTGAAAAACAAAAAACGGATAAAACTTTTCAAATGAAACACAGCAAGATAAGGGCTCAAATGAAAGGATCGCCTGTGACCCATAGGACAACATCAAACAGTCTGAATTATGATAAGTAAAGACTCAGAAAGTGAGCTGAGAAAGGAAAGAATAGAGAATAATAAAAAAATAAGAATCATATCTAAAATTTTTCCAAATTTGATAAAAGTATAGACTTCAGATTAAAAAAATTAATAAAACCCAAGCAAAGAAAACCACACAACTGCACACCATAACAAAATTACTGAAGGTCAGAGATTGAGTAAAAAACTTTAAATCAGCCACATAACACAATATAACACATTCAAATGATCAAAGATAAAAATTATAGTAGATATCTTGTCAGAATCTATGTAAGCTAGAAGAAAATAAGCAACGTCTTTAAAGTACTGAAATAAAAAATAATCAGTCTACAATTCTAACAAAATAAAATACCTTTTATAAAGTAAGAGCAAATAATGACTTTTTTTTAGAATAAAAGAAACTGACATAATTCATTGCCAGCAATTTTGAATTAGAGAAATTTTAAAGGGAGTTCTTTATGCAAAAGGAAATATTGGCAGATGGAAACTTGGATTTCACAAAAAATTATAAATACCATAATAGTAAATATGTAGGAAAATAAAAGAGAAGGATATTATACACATAAAAAACTTCTTTAAAAGATAACTTATTTTTAAACCAAAATTAAGAACAATATTTATGGCCTTGATAGCATACATATCAGTTAATATATGGCAAAAAATAAAATAAAATGCACAGTCACACCCAAAAGGCAGTAAAATACACATGAAATGGTATAATATTTGACAGTAGATTATGATATACTTAAATTATTTATTCTAAATTGTAGATTAATAAATAAAAATGAGTAAATAAAAGTTTAGCTAGTAAATCAATGATGGAGATAAAATAACATAAGAAAAAATATTCAGTTGAAAAGAAAGCAGAAGAAGAAGACAAAGAAAATAAAGAACAGATAGAAACAAATAACAAGATGATAGATTTAAACCTAGAAATATTATTAATTAAATTATATTTCAACAATCTAAACACTACTAAAATAGCATAGATTGTCAGATTGAATTTTTTAAAAAGCAAAACCCAATTATATTCTGTCTACAAGAAAATAGTTTTAAATAACAAACAGATAAGTAAGAAGTAAAATACTGAAGTATATATATGTAAGCACCAATCAAAAGAAAGAACAGCTATATTAATAACAAAATAGATTGCAGGACAGAGATTATTTCCAGCTTTAAAAAACAACATTCCATTATGATAAAGAAGATATTTTTCAAGAGAACAAAACTTTCTTAAGTATGTATTCAACCAATAACAGCACTTCAACATATAAAAGATAAAACTTATAGAATAAAAAGAAAAATAAAGAAATTCAAAATTGTATTTGGGGATTTCAACATGCTTCTTTCAGTATGTATAAGACCAATTACACAGAATACCAGTAATGATAAGAAAACTTGAACAACACTTTAAGCCACCATAAACCAATTCATATTTGTAGAACAATCACCCACCAATAGCAGAAGACATATTTTTTCAAGTTCTTATGAACTATGCATTAAAATAGACAACATTATGGACAATATAATATGCTCCAAGACATTTAAAAGGAGATTTAATGACCACAGCAGAATTAAAGTAGAAACAACAATTTTAAAAAAACTGTAGAGCCTCAAATATTTAGAAATTTAGAAAATCTTAAACAACTCAAAGATGAAATCACAAATGAATTAGAAATATGCACTAAATGGAAATTTTAAAAAATCTGTTAAACTTCCTAGTATGCAGCATTGCAGCATACAAGGAATTTTATAACATTAAGTGCTTGTATTTTTAGAATAATTATATAAGCTAGCCACAAGAAAGACAGAAACATATTAAAGCAGTCAGCAGCATTAAGGACTAACCAATAAGAGCAAAAATCAACAATAGAAAAACAATAGTAAAAATTAAATAAGCCAGTTTTTTTTAATCAATAAAATAGATGAACCTCTAGCCATACTGATCAGGAAGAGAAGGGTAAAGTTATAAAAAACAGAAATGACAATGGAATATAACTGCAAAACCGACAGACACTACAAAGTAATATGAAAACATTATGAATAATGTCGTGCCATTAAGTTAAAAAACTTAGGGCAGACACCTTGAAAGACACAACTATTTTAGCTCACTCAAGAAGAATGAGATCACCTAAATAGTGCTACATCTATTGAATCTGTAATTATAAATTTCACAAAAAATTGCAGGCTCAGATGGCTTCACTCTTGAATTCTACTAAACATTTAAAGAAGAAGCAATATCAATAAACTCTCCCAGAAAATAGAGGAGAAGAGATCATTTCTGAGTACATTTTATAATACTAGGATTACCTTGATACAATAATCAGGGGGAGAAAAATCACAAGAAAAGAAAAGACATAGAGCAATAACCTTTTTTAAAAAAACATAAATGTACATTTTTATCTGATTGAATACAACAATATACATTAAAGGATAATACAACATAATCGAGTTGGGCTTAACTCAAGAATACAAGGTTGGTTAACATCAGGAATTCATTCTGTACACTCATCTATCAACAAACTGAAAATAAAACACAAAAAACTCTCAATAGATGAGGAAAATGCATTAAACAAAACATAGTTTCCATTCACATAAGAGATTATCTGCATACCAAGAATCAAAGGAAACTTCCTTGACCTAATAAAAAACATCTTAGAAAAACCAGTTATTATCATACTTAATTAGGAAAGAGTGAATATTATCCTTTTACAATTGAAAAAATGGCAAGAAAAGTCATTTACCACCCGGAGAAGTTAGAAATGAGAAAACATCTCTATTTTTGAACCCAGGAAGTTGTGGCTCATTTGTGTTATATTTGACAGTCCCAAAGCTAATGCCACATGTTTCAGTTATCGTTAAAATAGCATCTCAGTTTCAGGTACCAAAATATTTTTAGTTATCTGTTGCTGTGTAACAAATAATACCAAGCATAGTGGTGTATAATATTTATTTATTTGTTTATTTATCTTCATCATCACCATCATCATCATCATGATTTCATGATTTGGGGGTTTGAGTAAACTAAGCTAGGTCTCATGAGTGGCTGAAGTCAGATGGTGGCTGAGCCAAGAGTCATCTATAAAACTTCTTCCTGCATATGTCTATTTGTTGATGCTAGCTGTTGGCTGGGACCTTAGTGGGGAATGTAATCTACACATGATCTCTCCATGTGACCTGGCCTTCACAGCACAGAAGATAGTTTGCAAGAACAAGAGTTCCAAAAGAGAGCCAGAAGGAATCTGCATCACATTTTCTATCATATTCATGCAGTGCCCCTCTTCTGCATTCCTTTCTGTGGAAGCGAGTCTTTTAAGGCCACTCATATTCAAGGAGAGGATTTAGGCTACACCTCTTAATGAAATGAAAATGAAAAAGTTTGAGTATATTTCTTTTTTTATTTTAAAGATGTGGGGTACAATTCAGGGTTAGGTATACAAATGTTCATTATGCAGGTACTCTTGATAATGAGGTGTGCCCCTTCTCCCTTGGCAGTTTCTCACTACTGCCAATCTCGCCCCCACCTCCCCTGACAGTTTCCTATTACTGCTAATCCTCTTCTTATAGTATTATGATAATTGTCAAAGTCTGCTTATGAGTGAGAATATGTAGTACTCAGTTCTTTGTTTCTGAGATAGATCACTCAGTTTTATAGACTCCAAGTCCATCCAAGCTGCTGTGAAGCTCATAATTTTGTCCTTTATGGCTGCATAATATTCCATCATGTACATATACCATTTTTTTGTTTGTTTGTTTTTTGGTTTTTTTGTTTGTTTGTTTGGTTTATTTTTTGAGTTGGAGTCTCACTCTGTCACCCAGACTGGAGTGGAGTGGCCGCTCCTGGCCACCGCAGCCTCGAACTGCTGGGCTCCGGCGATCCTTCCGCCTCAGCCTTTCAAGTAACCGGAATTACAGGCATGCGCTACCACACCCGGCTGATTTTTTTTTTTTTTTTTGATTTATTATAGAGATGAGGTCTCGCTGCCCAGGTGGGTCTCAAACCCGCGGGCTCAGGCAATCCACTCACCTCAGCCTCCCAAAGGTGCGGGATTACAGACTGAGCCACCGAGCCCGGCTCATATACCATTTTTAAAAATTCAGTCCTCTTTCGATGGGCAGCATGGTTGGTTCCATGTATTTGCTATTGTGAATACTGCTGCAATAAATATGCGTGTGCAGGTATATTTTCATACAGTGATCTGACTTCCTCCAGATATATTCCCAGTAGGGCAAGTTGTGGAGTTGTATGAAAGGTTGAATTTTAGACCTTTTAGACATGATTCTATACTTCGAAAACCTAAGAGAACCTGTCAAAAACCTCCTTGCACTGATAAAGGACTTTGACAAAGTCTCAGGGTATAAAATAAAAGTGCAAAGAACAGTCACATTCCTATACACCAACAACAAACAAACAGAAATCCAAATAAAAAGCACAATCCCATTCCCAATAGCCACACACACAAAAAAGGATGTACCTTGGCATCTTCCTAACCAGAGGCGTAAAAGACCTTTACAACAAAAACTACAAAACACTGCTCAAAGAAATCAAAGATGACACAAACAAATGGAAAAATATTCCATGCTCATGGACTGGAAGAATCAACATTGTTAAGATGTCCATACTACCCAAGGCAATCTACGCAATACCCATTAAATTACTAGCATCATTCTTCTCAGACCTAGAAACAACAATTCAGGAATTCATATAGAAACATAAATGACCACGAATAGCCAAAACAATTCTCAGCAAAAAAAAAAAAAAAAAAA
>NW_007253118.1:205422-235220 GCF_000164805.1 Carlito syrichta
TTATTATAAAGCTATAATAATCAAAACAGTCTGGTATTGGTACAAGAATAGCTATATAGACCAATGAAACAGGATAGAGATTCCAGAAGCAAAACCTCAATTTCTCAACCAACTCATCTTCGAGGATATGTTTTTAAAGCAACCACTCTCCAGCATAAATCAAAACATTATCATTTTTTTAAAAAGCACAACGAAAAAACAGCACTGGGAACCTGACGATTATGCATATGGTCCTGCAAATTCCAGAGCATACCATTCATTGCATCTACTATTACAAACCTGGGATGCAAAGAAAAGTGAGAACATTGTTACATGAGAGTGGGTACTATAAGGACTTCCTCCTCAAGGCTCTAGTCTATCCCAGCTCCAGTTGAGATCTGTGTACTATCTTGCTCTCTGCATCCTGCATCTCCCAACTTTATGTCTGGTGTCGGTAACTAGTTTTTCACCTCTTCACTGCCATAAGTCCTCAAAATAAAAAGGCACCTCTTGCAGTAGTTTCTGTGATCCCCTTGGTCCTTGGATGAGAAATCAAAACATTTCCGGTGCTGAGGCTTTACATTAAGTTTACTCTTTCTGCCCCTCTCTCCAATCCTGAATATTTTCCTTGATTCCCAGTGTCGAGGCCCAACTTTCTGCTGAGCTACAAGAATCAGGTCCCTGTTTTCCCTCTCATTTCTTGCTTGTTTTCCTGCCTGCCAGCCCCAATTGTTTTAAAGACAAAAGTACATCTGAGCCCAGTTCCTCATGCCTGGGACTTAGTCTGCTGTTGCCAACATGCCCTTGTTCATTGTTCTGCCCACCTGCCAAGGAGCCACCTACAGCTCACCTCTGGCCCTTCTCTATGTACCACCTGCCGGCCTGGACCTCCATCTTCTACCTGTTGCCAAACCCCCTGGACAGCAGGTTCTGCCATCTTTTCGGACTTCCCCAGCTGCTGGGACCTCCTCCAAAAGACTGTTTATTCTCCAGGCCTGGCCCGCTCCCACCATATGTAGTTCCTAGCTCTGATGTGTACCAAAGACTACTCGACTTTCTTTCTGGCTGCCACTGCCGTCTTTTCACTCCTATGATCCATGTCCAGTAAGATTTATGGAAGTACTGAGAAAAAGAAAATTCACCATGTTAACATCAATCACTTAGGTGGCCATTAGCTCTATTTAGCCATCATACAAAGCATGTATTTTAAAACATCATGTTGCATGTGATATACACAATTTCTGCTTGTCAAGTAAATAAATAGTTTAAAAACTCATATGGCCTCCAACTCCCTCACTTTTTCTATTGCTTGCTTTCTAAGTAAACTGTCTGTTCTGACCTTCCTTGACTGGTTCCTGGTCTTCTTCTTCTTTGGTTTTGTCTTGGCTACCAAGACCAGCAAGCTCCATGCATAGAGACTAGTGCCCTGGATTTCAAATCCTGACTTCTGTCAAAATTTAGTGGTTATCTGCTTCTCAGTATTCAGACTTCACTTTGCATAATATATTTTCTGGACTGTACCTAACCAGTTCTACTAGCTGCCACTCACCTCTGGTTTGATTTTCTTATTGCATCTGGAGAAGGGAGGAGCAAGCTAAATTAATTGGCTTCTAAGGTATCAGCTCAATTTATGCAATATTTTAAAAATAAAATTTAAATTTTAAATGCATAACAGACAATATGACAGTTTTCTTTGGCCTCTCTTCTATTTAATAGAAGCTTGAGGATTTGATTCTAGATTTACTATATGTTGTTTTTGTTTCCCTAAGACTGCTCGAAACTGGCATGAATTTTTGATGGGGAGAATAATATAGTTAGCATGTTTATAAATTAACAGTCAAGGAGGTGCACAAACTCGGAATTATTCCCGCAGGAAGCTAGTTGCTGGCTCTGATATCCCTTTTCTTTTTTAGCTTGCCAGAAACAGATGTTGACAGTTCTCTCATTTGGGGAATATATCCAGAAGGATGAATATTACCCCTGAGAAACACAATATACTGTACATGACTTCTTATAAGCAAAGAAGTAGTTTATTTAAGCTTAGAGAAAGTACAAACTGACAATCTGTGCAAAGAAAGAAAAGAATGCCGTAAAGCAATCTAAAAGCTTAGCCAGAACTCAACTTCATGGAAGTTTTCAGGAGAGCTGAAAGGGGCAATTGATATAGTGCTTAGAGGGCTGCAGATGGAATCAGACCTAAGAGACCGAAGTCCTCTCCACACAAAGCCAGTATACTCTGAAAAGTGAAAAACATTAGTCATTCAGCTGGCTGCTTTGGCCACATCTCTCAAAGGAATACAATTTCTTCTAACAAATAACAGTAATTAACTTGTTTTCACTTAAATCAGGAGGTATTTACAAGGAACTTCTCATATACCAAACACTGTAGATGCTATGTTTGCATATATACATAAAATGGTGCATGACAGTTCCTATTTTCATGAACTTTGGAATATAAATTGCTAGACTCTGAAAAATAAGAAGTCCGAATAGTGAAACTAGTTTGGCTAATTTGTCTACTGCTGCCAGAAAATCTATATTTTATTTGTAAGGTATTCTTAGAATAGAACGATTTTTTTTTCTTTTGAGGTAGCATTCCTGATTTTACTGAGGGTCAGTTATCTGACATGAAATTCAGAGAACTGTGTCTGCATTGTAGAATGAACAGAGTCATGTACATATTGGGGAAAAAAAATGGAATGACTCAGATTCCAATAGATGGGGCAAGGGTGGAAGCCACCAGAGCCCAGTGCTATGCAGCAATCAGAGATGGGCTGACTCCCTTTGAACAAAAATGTCATGCTGACCTGGTGGAGAAGATGGCAGGATGTAAACCCCGCAAGTGGTATCTGGCAGCTGCTATCAAAAGGACAGAGTCAATATATAATCAGGGTGACCTGAAACCGCCAATCACACACTACTGTCTTCAGGGACACAAGCCTCCAGCATTTTCAAATATGCAATACTGCCCTGCTCTGCTCATCAAGCAGGAGATACATGGGCATCCTGGTGTCAGCAGGCATCTTCACATAACCAGTTCAGGGACACTGAGCTGCTGGCCTGTGTGGCTTTGATGCCTGTGGACAGAGCCCTACCTGACACTTGGTCTTGACATTTGATGGTTATTAAGACATGTGTCATGTTTGTTCCAAATATATCATATATTGAAAGTTCAAGACCCTCTTCTGACCAGAAGTTTTGACAACTTTATTGCTTTACAGAGAATTGACTGAGTTCAGAATATGATCTGCCTAATATTTTTAGCTGCCAATGATTTAGTTCAGGGTCACCTCAGAGTCAATATTGCTGATGGTGTTTGTCAAAATATCTGAAAGAAGAAAAACCTTGGTTTATAAAATCATGAGTATGATTTCACCTAATAATTCTATTGCTGTGAATCTGTTGAGGAAATGATTAGAAGGCAGAAAAATCTATGTAAAAAGCAAAAATTTATGTAAAAAGAAGCTTATTTATAACAGTGAAAATTATATAAAAATACAAATTGTCTTATAAATTAGGAGTTCTATATGAAGAAAATGTTAAAAGTAAGAATGATATTTTCTGAAAAAGATTCTCATAATATAATGTTGAAGGATAAAAGCAGATCACAAAGTTGTATTCATTCAACAAATACTTACTGAATGCCAACCATGTAACATTGTTCTAGGTCTAGGAGAATTACCTGGTACCAAAAAAAACCCCAAACTCTTTCTTCAGTGGACCTTAAATTCTATGAGGAATGTATGTATTTTATAATGTTCTTTTAATGATATAAACAAACAACATAAGCAAGCATAGAAAAGGAAGAATAAGGGAGCTGTAGCGGCCACTTTATCCACATCCCTCAGATGCCTTCACCATTTTTGTGCACACCATACCTAGTGTGGTTTCCCTCCCAAAGCCAGCTTCTGCATCTCTCTTGAAAGACCGTTCTCTCAGGCTGACTGCAGAGCCTGCTTTGCCAGAAGGGCCTGGGAATGTCTGTGCCCCATGGGCAGCCTTTAACCAATGACTGATGGAAGTGCAGTGTGAATACTCCATCTCCCTTCCCCATACTGGGACATCTATCTCTCTTTCTCCTGTGGATCAAGCCAGAGTTACCCTCTGTATATTCCCCTTTGCCGCAGGGGAATCAAAATAAGACTAACATGCAAATGAAGATGTCACACTAAAAAGAAGCATAGTTTACATCTATGAGGTGCCTTTTATGTTTCATATTTGAACATAAATTATCTCTCTTAATATTCACAGCAACTCTTTTAGGTAAGTACTATTATTATCCTCATAGTACAAATGAATATAAAGCTGTGTGTTTTCTTTTCCTTTTTTATACTTCTATGCCCTTTCCAATTTTCTACCAAGGTGTATATTACTTTTAGAAGCACAGGGCACACAAGTACTCACTTTCTCAAGTGCTGTCTTTAGTAGCAGCAGTAGTATGCTCTCAGCAGCTTTAGAGAATTACTACTTATATACGTATATTTTGAATTGAGAACTTACTCTGTCACCCAGGCTGGAGTGCAGTGGCAACATCACAGCTCACCACAGTCTTGACTTCCTGGGTTTAGACAATCCTTCCACCTCAGCCTCCTGGGACTACAGGTATGCACCACCACATCCAGCTAATTTTTGTAAATTGTTTTGTAGAGATGAGGTATTGCTATGCTGCCTCGGCTGTTTTCGAATTCCTGGGCTCAAGCAATCCTCTTGCTTAAACCTCCCAAACTGCTGGGATTACAGGTGTGAGTCACAGTGTCCAGCTACTACTTTTATATTGGAATGCAGTTCTTTCTCAAACGGTAACAAATGGTAAGATGATCACATAGTCCCTAAGGATGTCTCTTCATCCTTGTCAATACATTCCTTTATGGAAGTGAACAAAAATTTAAGGGTTCATCTGGATTTCTGCCATTGCCTTTGAAACTTGCTTCATAATCTGGGAGTTTTGTTCAGCCTAATTTAATTTTTCCAAGTCACCTTATTCAAAATTTTTATCTTTTTACTTATTCGTCCAATTTCTCCTCAAATCTCCACATTTTGCTATTTAAGTTAATTAAAAAATTGCTCTGGTCTTAATGCCACACTTGCATTCAGATTTAACAATTTTCTAAGATAATTGCATTTTCATAAAAAGTTTATTGGTCCAACCATTGTTTACTGGCCTAATCCAACGTCAAAGTTCATTACGGACCACTTTATAACAATACTTTCTACTGCTCTTTACCCCTCCCCTAGGACCGAGAAGTGGAAAGGATTACTATAAGTGAAGTTGAACCACTCATACATTAATATATATGGTTTATCTGTAAATAAGATAAACTTAAAATAAGAATACAGTAAGCTAGGATAGTGGTTTTCTACATTGTTTCACAGTAGAAGTGGTGAATTTGGACAAGAGAGAGCAACTCACTTCTTGTTAGTGTCATAACCCGTATGGGTAGATATTCCTAAAGATCTATATCACTTGTATTTTGGTCATGTGAGACAAAAACTTAAGTCTAAATAGTTGAGGCAAAAGGAGCATTTAAGATTGGTGAAGCCTAAGTGATACAGGCTAGGGGACCCCAAAGTTGGGATCCTACCAGAGTCATCAATGAAGATGATGCAGGAAAACCCCAGAATTGTAGTTTGGCCTGAGGGGCCAAATGGATTCTTGGCTTCATGCAGGATGAAATTCAAGTGCAAACCCTAAGAGGGAGACAAAAAGTAAGTCTACTGAAAAAAGAGATCTATAGGCTGAGCAACCCATATGCATTGCTGGGGTTTCAGTTGGAAAATGAAGACATGTTTATTGACATAACAGAGAACAGGCTGCTCCATGGACAGAGAAGCCCAGGCTGGTCTATAGGAAGAAAAACAGTCATTCATTGCTGAGGCTTTATTTTTACAGCTATCTCTTGATTACATGCTAAGCAAAAGGTGGATGATTCAAGGGTTTTCTGGCAAAGGGATGAGGAGTTCCTGGAACCAAAGGTTACACTCCTTTTTAAACCTATAGGGTAACTTTTGGGAGTTGCTATGGTAATTGTGAACTGCTGTTGGGAGTATCTTCTAGCATATGAATGCATTATAATTAATGTATTATGAACAAACAGTGACAAGCAGAAGTCACTTTTGATACCATCTTGGTCTTAGTTGTTCTTGGCAGGCTTTGGTTAGTCTGCTCACCTTTTCCTGTCTTGTCAGTGAGGTCTGGGCCTCGTGACTTTTGTTTTGGAAAACTAGTCCTGCCAAATCCTTAACCCAGGAATTTTTAAACTGTCAAGTGAAGGTGATAGGAGGAATGTGTCTGGGCATCAAGAGTGTTTCTTATAGGCAGTGTATAGTTTGGCCTTTATTACCCATTAAGACAATTTCTTCTTTTTAACCTTTCTATTTATACTGTTTATGTTTAAGCTAATATCAAATTAGACGATTGTTAAGTCTGTCATTCTGCTATTTATTTTATATTTGTCCTATCAGATCTTTGTTTCTTTTTAACTCCTTTCCCAATCCCCCTAATTTTTAAATTAATCTTTAGTATTTTTTTTAGTGTTTAACTATCTCTTCTCTGTTGTATCAATTGCCGTATTATTTTTGTTCGTTTATTTCCAGTGATTTATTCTCAGTTTGCAATATATATCTTTAACTTAAATCACCTATTGGAGACAATGCACTAGTGGAAGAGGAGGGTCCACTTAAAGCTCAGACTTCTTTGCCACTATACAGTGCAATCATGTAGCCAAAAACTATTTGTATTTCCTAAAGCTATTAAAATAAACATTTTTTACAAGAAAAAAACACAGCAATATGGATCTTTAATTTATCACAATCTATCTTTGAAGAATAGTAATACCATTTCACAGATAAAACTTTAATTTCTCTCATCTTTTGTGCTTTTATGGTCATAGAGTTAAAATCTATAAATGTTGTAAACCCTAAAACACACTATTATTATTATTGCTTTATATAATTAATTATCTTTTAAAGACATTTAACTTTTAAGAATCTCTTATACTTCTCCATATATTTACCAATTCTACTCTTCTTTACATATTTCTGTTGATTTAAATTTCCATCTGTTTTCATTTCCTTTCAGCATGAAGAATTTTCTTTAACACTTCTTTTAGTGCAGATCTGCTGGCAATTGATTCTCTCAACCTTTTTTGAGTGAAAAGTCTTTGTATTTTATTTTTATTTCTAAAAAGTGTTTTTACTGGATATATAATTTCAGAATGATGATTTTTTTTCCTACACACAAAAATTGTTATTCTATTGATCTTTGGCTTGCATTGTTTTCAAGGTTAATTCAACAATTATTATCTTTGTAGCTCTGTAGGTAATGTCTCTTTTTTTTCTTATTTCTGATAATTTTCTCATTGTCATTGGTTTCTATCAATTTGATTCTGACATATATTGGGTGCTTGCTAGGTATTTGTTGTACATCTAGAATCTGTTAGTTTATAGCTTTCATCAAAATTGAAAACTTTTCACCTATTATTTCTTTCAATATTTTACAGCGTCTAATCACCATTTTGAAACATACAGTTACATGTTTATTAGGCTATACACTATTGTCCTATAAGACACCGATTTCTGTTTATTTTGTATGTGTGCACACACCTGTCTATTTTCTCTTTTTCAGTGTTGCAGTTGGATAGTTTTTAATAATACATGTTCAAGTTCATTGCCCTTTTCCTCTGAAGTATTCAATCTGCTGTTAAGTTCATCCAGTAAATCTTTAATTCTCAATGTTATATATTTCCACTCTGGAATTCCCACTTGGTAATTTTTATGGTTTTAATTTAGTCTCTCAAGTATATTATTCTTAAAATGCCTAGGCTTTTTTTTTTGAGTCAGAGTTTCACTCTGTCACCCAGGCTGGAGTGCAGTGGCATACTCATGGCCACTGCCACCTCAATCTGCCAGTCTCAGGCAATCCTTCTGCCTCAGCCTTACAAGTAGCGGGAACCACAGGGTCATACAATTTTTTTAAAAAATTAATTGTAGAGACAAGGGCTCACCAAGTTGCCCAGGTGGTCTCGAACCCCAAGGCTCAGATGATTCTCTCACCTCTGCTTCTCAAAAGTGCTGGGATTACAGGTGTGACTATCTAAGCATTTTTTGTTGGCTGTTTTATACTGACTGTTCTTGTCTCTTAATCTCATTATATCTGTCTCATCACTTACATTTCTATACCTGTTTCTGTTTGTTTATTTATTTATTTTTTAGTTTAGGGTTATAGTTTCTTGCTTCCTCATAGACATTTAAAAAATTTTCCTACAATAAATCAAAAAATCAGCCAGGTGTGGTAGCGCATGCCTGTAATTCCGGCTACTTGGAAGGCTGAGGCGGAAGGATCACCGGAGCCCAGCAGGTCGAGGCTGCGGTGGCTGGGAGCGGCCACTGCACTCCAGTTTGGGCGACAGAGTGAGACTCCAACTCAAAAAAAAAAAAAATTTTTACTTAGTGTTTAATTTTTTTGTAAAGTTTTTTATATGTTTTCATTCAAAGGTACCGAAGTTTATTTTGGCAAGAGTTAAGTTACTTTTAGATCAGCTTAATCATCTGAGGCTTGTGTGTAAACTTTGCTCAGAAGAGTTTAGAGTAGTCTTCATTGCAGGAGTAGTTTAGCCATATGACTAAGGAGTAACATTTTTTCCCTACTGAAGGCATTGGATTTTCAACAAGGACTCTTTATTTTGGCTTATCAGAACGTAAGTTGCCATTCTTTGCTTAGGTTCCTTCTCCTTTTACCATGTTCTTCAAGTTCTTTCAGGCAAAACTTGATCACTGTTTGCTTTCTCACCCTCAAGGACCAGAGTATTGTTCTGTCTGTTGTTTAATTTTTGCAAACTGATGTTTTCTAAATATTGTTTTGTTTTCTAGTTGTATATGATGATGGACTGTCTGGTGTCAGTTACTCCAGTGTGGCCCAAAGCAGAAGTCTCACTGTAAGGCTTTTTAGCAGAGAAAAAAATACAGTTAAGTACAGTAACATTTTTTAGAAAGCTCACTATAGCAGAAATTAGATTGAAAAGGGTTAGAGTGAGGAAGGAACATCAATTAAGAAATATTATTAATCAAGGAAAGAGAAGATGATCTAAGACATCAAAACCAAAAAAAAAAAAAAAAGAGAAGATGATCTAAGACATCAAAACCAAAAAAAAAAAAAAAAAAGATTTAAAATCAGGTTTTCAAAGTTAATAGTGCTTTAGGTAATTACTCACTAAATTCTTCTATTAATTGACATTCACTAATTTCCTGCTATATAAAAATACATGTATTTGTTTATTCAATCAACAATCACTTGCTGGTTATGTCTTTATGTACTAAGCACTGTGACATACATTGAAAAGTACTGTCTGCCCCATCGTGCTCATTTTATAGAGCATGTTATTTAATAGAACTTTCTTTAATAGCGGAATGACTATTTACTATCCACCAGTGGGTAGTACAACTGAGAAACTATGATTTTAATTTTAACAAATTAAAATTTAAATTCAAAGAAAAGAAACAACATTGGACATTGCAGTTCCAGAGTCATACTAACACACACACATACACACACACACACACACACACACACACACACAATGATAATGAAAACTATTAGTACCTAAATGCAGGGTTTCTAAAGTTTCTAACAGAACCCAGCAGGGAACAACTAACCTTTTTGAGATTAAGAAGGTAGAGGAGAAACATAAGTAAGTTGTTTATATTTTTGTTGATTTTGAAAATAGTCATGGAAAACATGTGTTCTTAGCACAGGGGAAGAATTTAGAGAACTGGAAGTAAGTTTTTTTTTTTTTTTTTTAGGTCAGAGCAAAAGGTATTTATGGGGAAATAAAATAGAAAACAAAATACAAAAGAAGGATAGATAATGTTGGGTATGCTAGAATACTCGAACTTTTTGTAGGATGCTATTAAAGAGAATGATAAGTCAATTTTTAAAATGTTTATAATAAACTTGATAGAACTGTTCAACAGCCTGCCAAAACTAATCTGGATAGATAACTTAAAGACAATGGGTACAAGAAAAAAGAGTGCCATGAAAGTTTCATCTGAATTGATTTTATTGTCAAGCAACCTAAAAAATTATTTTCGTTGGCAAGAATCTTTTGAAGATATAGAACTTTAATGTTATGGCTCAGAAATACTAGGTGAAAGTTTCTAAATCCCAAGGTGTCTAACCCAAAAGTAATCTCATAGATCAAACTTCAGGTAGGGGTCCCGGGTTTGAGATGGAAAGGTTAGGTGGAACTTTACCCTTCTTAGCACCCAAGTCTTCATTTCCATGCCCCCAGCTACTCTCTGGGGGGTGGGCAGCTCTGCATTGATTTACTTGGCATTGATTTACAGGTGACATCTTCATTATGGTTAGCAGCAGAGGTGAGGTGCTGTAAGTAGGGACTCAGATCAAAGGCTCTTATTTTCTAAGGTGGATTCTCCTTCTTTTGGCACATTGGGAGTATAAAATAACTTTATATAGGTCATTTAGAAGAAGTGAGTTTTCAGGGTGTTGTCTTAGAAGCTAAAAATAAAATTAGATTAGCAGTAATTAGTGAAGTGGGTGTAATTTCATACCTTTGGCTGTAATCATTTCCCAAAGTGGTTTTCTTTTGATTTGACTTTCCAGTGCATTATATTCCCTTGTTGAAGAAAATATGCATTCTGTACCCCCTACAAAGACAATTTTAAAGGAAGTACAGTAAATATAAACTAATGTAATGATGGGCTGCATGGAATGCTCTGTTTTCAGGAAATAAATGACTAAAAATACTCCTCAGAGTAACAATGCAAAAGTAGTATTAGTGTAGCCCTAAACAATAACAAGTTATTATTTTATTTTGTAAGATGTTGTTGGCAGAATCTAGTCTCAATAATTACTTTTTTAAGAAGAGAAAAAAATTACAATTTAATGCACTCCAATGCAGACTCTATAAATATCAGAGAACCAAGTATACAGGGATCAGC
The DNA here is from genome assembly GCF_000164805.1 of Carlito syrichta. Lineage (NCBI taxonomy): Eukaryota > Metazoa > Chordata > Mammalia > Primates > Tarsiidae > Carlito > Carlito syrichta. Next base: position 216,358 of record NW_007253118.1, read on the forward strand.
CTATTAATAGCTTGAAACACTGTCAGTTGGTGGGATAGGACAGATTTTTTTTCTTTTTTTTAGATTGTGAGCCAAAATCTAGATTTTACTACTGAGATATATACTTTGAATCTGCAGCATGCTTAAAGGTAAGAAAAGGCTGTGATTAAAACCCCTTGTTTCACAACACCCTGCAGGAGACATTAATTCTTCCAAGAGATGTTACAAATACTCTCAGAAATCCTCAGATGCTGATTGATTCAATTATAATTAATTTAGGATGAGACATTAAATTAAGATGAGACATTTTACAAGATTAGGAAGATTTATACACAAACTAAATTATGATTTGCTATTACAATTCCAAAAACCTATGAGTCCTTGAACTACTAAGCATTAACACGTTTGTCTAAATGTAGTAGGAAATGAGACAAAAGTTCAGCAAACACAGCACAATTCTGAAGAAGCCTTCTTCAACTGCTGTAGATACTGGTTTAATTGGCATCTTCTATATTTTACTCAAACCCACTATACATTAAAAAAAATAGTTATACATTCTGAGTAACTATTTAATGAGAGACCATTTTCTTGACACTGTTTTTCACTATGAAATTAAAAATTCCAAATACCATGAATCTGACATTATAAGTAATATGATTAGAAGACTTTTATTTATGTTTATGAAGAGAAGACAGGTGACTTAATAGAAGAGTAGGTGAGAGTCAGAGGTCAACACTAGAAAGGGAGGCCAACTGGCAATTGGTCCTTGGATGATTTTGAAAAAAGTTACTGAAATAGGTAATAACTCAGCAAGCCTCTAGAAACGTCTATAGCAACTGCAAATTCATGTGCTCATTTCCTTTAATGCATAAGAGAACATATTTTATTGAGTTATAACTTACAGTGAAGTATATAACTTTTACCTCTATAACTCAATGAATTTTTTAGACATGTATATGTATATACCCATATATCCACCAACAAAATCAATATATAGAGCATATTCAGAATATTAGTGGACTTCTGTAGGGTTCTTCCCATTTGATATCCCCATTATTCTGATATATATTACCCTAGATTTAATCTACTTTTGAACTACATATAAATGAAATAATGAATGATACACTGTTCAGTGTCTTGACTTTTTCACTCACCATAAAGCCTAGGCGATTCACCTGATTGGTGCATGTAGTCATTAATTTTTATTGTTTCATAGTATTACTTTGTATAAATATAGCATAATTTATTTACATGTATTTTTAGAGGAAATTTGGGTTGTTTTCATGTTTTTAAAATATCATTGATAATTTCTGTAAACATTCTTCTACATACCTTTGGTGAACATAAACACTTATTTTTATGGAATACATACTTAAGAGTGGGATTTCTGGAATATAGAGTAACGTATATTTATATATATATTTAGTTTTAGTAGATACTGCCAAACAGTTTTCCAGAATGGATCTGCCAACTTGCACTCCTACTAGTAATGTATGAGGGCCTGTGGTTTCACAATCTCACCATTGCTTGGCATTGTCAATTTTAATTTTTAAATTTTAGCCCTTTGGGTTGAGGTATAGTGGTATCTTACTATAATTTTAATTCGCAGTTCTCTGCTGGCTAATAACATGGAACATCTTTACATGTGCTCATTGTCTATTTAGGTATATTCTTTTGTAAAGTTTCTCCTCATATTTTTTGCTTAATTTTTAAAATGGGCAGAACACAAAAAATCTGACTGTAAAAGAAAAGATTGATGACATTTCTATTAGCATTTTAAACTTCTTTTCATTAAAGACAATATTAAGACAATATTAAAAGGCAAGTCAGGTAAAAGAAGAAATGTATTTATTTAAAATTTGATTGAGCTAAGCATTTTTTCACTCTCCATGAGTAAAGAAAATAAAGCCTGTGAGTGTCACTTTCCCAGTGCTTCCCATGGGGCTTGGCATAGAGTATGTGCTGAGTATCTGTGAATACATACATGGATGCTTGAGTGAATGAATGAAGGTGAAGACCCCGTTTAAAAGTAAATAGATTAGCACCCTCTGACACACTACCTCATTTTCCTAAGATTAAGAGGAAGTTCAATCTTAGCAAGAACAAGGACTCTGAATGTGACTAAATACCAGGGTGAGAGCTGGCCCAAACAAAAACTAGTCCCTAGAGCTGATGTACAAATTCCAGCTGAGTGATGTTTGTCTCCCCAGATATCTTTTATTGATGCCCCAGGTCACAGTAGCTATACAACCAAAAATATGCTCACAGCATTGTGGCAGAGGGTAGAGACTGCATGAGGGCTTTCTGGTCTACTGTAAAGAGAATAATACTAAAGTCTGAATACCTGGAAAATTCCACAAATGGGCAACAAATAAATAACTGTCCATTTTTGGTTTCAGTTTCCTCAGTTGTAAAATAAAAGGGATCATCTATGGGTTCTTTGGAACCCACTTGCTCTGACATTTTGTCCCTGGAGAGTCCAAGAAAAACAGCTTTTATGGGAGAAATAGTACTAGTCATCCCTGGAGGTCAAGATGACCTGAGCAATGTACTCTGCTCAAGTCCCAGAAGACTCACATTCCTTTTATACTTGATCCAAAAAGGCAGTCTTTAAAGTTGTCCCAGCACCTAACTGCTCTCTTCTCTAGGCTGAGATGAAAAAAACTCCACACTTCTTTGGAAAGGGATCCCAAACCCGAAACAACAATGCTCCTTGGATACAAGTAACATTTTCTTCTAGAAATAGAAAATGTCCTCTAGCTTAGTTATAATTTCTACAATCTGTTCTGCCAGTTTTGTGTGTGTGTGTGTGTGTGTGTGTGTGTGTGTGTGTGTGTGATTGTAGAACTGCTATTCAGAGTTCTTTTGGCCAAAATGAAAATCTAACATTTCTATTAGCTTGATAATTTTCATGAGATGCCCTATTTGAGAACTGATGGAAAGGTTACCATAGAAGTCTTATTATAAGGGAGCCAATACTAATTATTCATTTATTGAATAACTATCTATGGGCTACCTTCTACTTAAAAGAAAAATATTGAAATGCTTTATCACACCGCAAATATTATTTTCTCCTTTCTCACTTGAAAACAAATCTTCATTTTCATCTTAAACAGCAATTATCCTAGAACATATGATATGTAATAGAACATGCTAATTAATTTGTCTCCAAAAAAAGAAAACTAGTTTCTCTATTAGCACTCATCAACTTTAGTAGTAAAAGAGATATTTGGCCTGCATGATAAACTAATTTGGTCTCCCTGTAAGAAGACATGAATGATATTCCAGTAACCAATCAAAGACAAGATAGTAACATTCTGGTCTATAGAAACGCATTTGTGTAAATGACTTAAGATATGACTGATAGTAATCAAAATAGCTCCATCATGAGAAGAAGTTGATGCTCAATCTCTAAAATGAAAAAAAAAAACCAGTCAAAAATTGTATAATGCTGTGCTAACAGTCTTAAATTTTAAAAGACTTTCTACATGCTTATATAACCTCCATGAAAATGATGACACAGTCAGATAAGAGGGGACTTAAAGATGTTTGTGGGAAAATGGAGCTACAAGATAAAAATAAAAAATAAGCCGGGCTCGGTAGCTCAGCCTGTAATCCCACACATTTTGGAGGCTGAGGTGAGTGAATTGCCTGAGCCTGCGGGTTCGAGACCCGCCTGGGCAACTTGGTGAGACCTTATCTCTACAATAAATCAAAAAATTAGCTGGGCATGGTAGCGCGCCCCTGTACTTCCAGCTACTCGGAAGGCTGAGGCGGAAGGATCACCAGAGCCCAGCAGGTCGAGGCTGTGGTGGCTGGGAGCAGCCACTGCACTCCAGTCTGGGCGACAGAGTGAGACTCCAACTCAAAAAAAAAAAAAAAAAAAAATATATATATATATATATAATTTATTTCTCAACAAAAGTTCCATGAAGGTCAAGACACTTTTGTAAGCAATGATAGTAGACATTTAGTCCATCTCTGAAAGAACTAAGGGTTCTGGAAATTTAATATGATAATGAAGTCTTTTTTTTTACAGTATTAGTTAAAGAAAAATGAATACTCTTTGAAAATATTTTTTAAAGATTAGGAAACAAAAAGAAGTCAGAAGGAGCCAAATCAGGACTGTAAGGTGGATGCCTAATGATTTCTCATTGAAAATCTTGCAAAATGGTCTTAGTTTGATAAGAGGCATAGGTAGGAACATTGTCATGGCAAATATTTCTTAGGTGTTTCCTGCTGAAGTTTTGGCTAACTTTCTCAAAACACTCTCACAACAAACAAATGTTATTGTCCTCTGGTGTTCCAGAAAGTCAACAAGAAAAATGCCTTGAGTATACCAAAAAACAATTGCCATGACCTTTGTTTTTAACTGGTTCACTTTTTCTTTGATTGAACCATTTTCACCTCTTGGTAGCCATTGCTTTGATTGTGTTTTGTCTTCAGGATCATACTTGTAAAGCTGTGTTTCACCTCCTGTTACAATTCTTTGAAAAAATGCTTAAGGATCTTGATCCCACTTATTTAAAATTTGCTTGAAAACTTGGTTCTTGTCTGCAGCTTATCTGGGTGCAGTGGTTCTGGCACTCTCAAGTAGAAAGTTTGATCAACTTCACTTCAATCAGAATTGTGCATGCTGATCCAATTGAGAAGTCTATAGTATTGGCTATTGTTTGTGTTGTCAGTCACTGGTCTTCTTCAATTCAGGCATAAGAAGATTATTTTTCATTCTTCCCAAATTGATATGGAAGGTCTACTGTTATAGGCTTCATCATCAACATTGTCCTATCTCTTCTAAAAACAAGTTATCCATTTGTAAACTGCTGATTTATTTGGGGCACTGTCCCCTTAAACTTTTTGTAATGCCCTTCTTCCAACCAAACTTCATCATACTTTGATGTCTGTTCTTGCTTCAATTTTAGCAGAATTTGTGTTACTCTGTTATGGGCTTTTTTCAAACTGATGTCTTAGTCACCTTTGTGTCACAAGCTAGCCCTGTTCAGACATTTTACAACAAATTAGTACAAGTTTATTTTGGTGCCCCAAATTTTGAAATCTGTGTATAGTTTTTTAAATATATAATATCATTTTTTCAACTTTTTGAAGACTCTTCATACACTTGTCTTGCAACATCATCCTTAAATCCAGACAATGAATATAATGATAGACAATATTTGTCAGGAACTAAGCCAAGTACTTCTAAATGCCTTACTTATTGTTCTCAAACCATCCTATCTTATAGGAACTATATTGTCACCATTTTATAGATGAAGATGCCAAAGCACAGTAGGATCAAGAAGTTTTTCCAACACTAGCAGGGAATAAAGTCTAGATATGAATGTAGACAACCCAGATTTTACCTACTTCATCTATGCAACTTCTGAAGAGATGCCAGTGGGCTCCATGGTACAATTAAAATGGCTGCAAACTCTTTTCTATATTTAAATTGTGGTGTCTAATCTTCCTCCTATAGAATCTGGATAGGCTCTGGTGACTTTCTGGATGAAAAGAATATGGTGGTGGTGGAAATGTCATTCTGGGAATTCTGAGGCCAGGTAATAGAAAGCCATGTGTTTCACTTGGGTCACTTGGAGCGCTCTCACTCTCTAGATTCTTCCTCTCAGAACCTAGGTGCCACACTCTGAGGAGCTCAAGCTACATGGAAGATGCTTTAGCAATACTCCTATATCAGCTACCAGATGACAGCTAGTGTCAACTATGTGATGTTTGAGTGAGCCATATGAGAAATCTAGCTTGTTTGAGCCTTAAAATGACTAAAGTCCTGGCTGCAACCATAAAATTCATCCCTAAGCAAGAGACATCAAACTGAGCAGATAACTCACAGAACCATGAGAGATAATAAAAATATTTGCTTGTTTCCACATATTTTGGGTGGTTTATTACATGGCAACAGATAAGTGAAAGAGTCTTGCATTTACAAATAAATATTGTTGGGAGCTGGCCACGGAGGCCCACTGAGCCTTAGGGATCAGGAAGGGCCGTTGACACCAAGACCACTAGTATGCGTTCGGGAGCTATTGACCCATTTCCTCCCCCTTTCTACTCAGCACTAACCAGATTAAGCTCCTGTGAGCTCAAAACATAGAAACTCTGAGGTCAGGACAAACACAGGCTAACTTTAGAAGCTCATTGCTCCCATTCTTCCACAAACTGCAGTTTTGGCTTTCACACAACTTATAATTCAAACTCATGTCGCATTGAAGAGCCTTAGTATTGGTCACAGGTTTCTGGGTCATGATCTTAGGATTTATTGAAGGTGTAAATTGTAGAATACAGTTTTAGAAGACAGCCATTTTGTTGAAAGAATGCGGCTGGGTTACTTGCAGGTAGTCCACTGTGAACTTTGGACTGGGCCACATTCCAAACATTCTGGGATGGGCCACTTTCATTTGTAAAGTAAATACTTAAGCTTCTATAGAATTGTTTAACTTGGCATAAATCAATCAGTTTAGGATGAAAAAGGTTTATAGAATATGTCAGTCACAGATTAGGTTATCCTTTGTTATGGGATTTTAAGATTTTCATATGAAAAGGGTTTAAAGGCAATCATTGATTAAATTTTCATGGATTAAGGTTTCTGGTGGGTGGGAGACGCCCCTCCCACATCTGACTTTGTGTATAAAAGACCCGTTGTAATTCCCAAATACACACACATTGCTTCTGCACTAGACTGGAGTCCAGTCTCTTTCTTTCTCTCTCTCCTTCCCCCCAATCGCTGACACCATCTCCACCTTTGGGGTACCCTGAACCCGGCTGGAGCTGGTCCCCGGCAGTATAGTTTTTAAAGAATACTTATAAATTGAAACTCAGAACACATCTACCCTTAGTGATAGTGTTATTAATAATTATAAGGGTCCTGGACCAGTTCAGAAAGTCTATTTAACTCACAATATAGCTTAAATTTGCCATGAAAATAGTAACAAACTACTTGTTACAAGACTAGCAATTAAACTAGACATTAAAAATATGAGGGAAATTATTAAGTAGTTTTTTTAAAAAATGTACTTTAAATGTTTGTGTTTGAGGGGAAGACAGTTTAATTATAAGAGAGAGATGGTTTCCTTTTGGTGTTCTGATGAGTATCTTTCAAGATGTCTATAAATTAATGCCATCTCTCTGCTTTAAGTCTAATTCCTCCACAAAATTTGTGGTTTTTCTCAAACCCATTTCAACCATAATTAGGAATATAAAAAGGGCTGTGTAAAAATAAGAAGAAAGACAAAAGGAGGTTTTGTTGTTGTTGTTACTGCTCAATAACAATGGGAGACAAAAGAGAAGAATGGGAATAAAGAGAATAAACGGGTGATTGCAGTTTTTGTCACATGGCATCCAATTAGGTTTTCACAGAAAGGAAGAACCCAGACTTGCCTTTGGGAATCATCTTTACCCCTACTCTAAGCTCCTATCATGTGACTGTAGAGACCATCACATTTGCCTTCGGGATCTAGTAAATCAGCTTGCTACCTACCCATGACCAGCAAAAGTGGTTGAGCCAAAGTTGAGCCAGTTCAGTCCAGTGAAAGTAGGCCTTGCATGAAAATCAAGCAGTGAGACTGTAAATTCTGCAGCTGTGGCAGTCATCATGTAATTGAGAAGGTGAGCCTAAGAAAGAAAACAGTACAGACAGAACAGAACCTAACCAAGGTGCAATACAGGAAGAATCATGTCTTGGTGACAGTGAGACTACATCAAGCAGTATCTAAAAGGGTGCCCAACCCCTGGACTTTTCATTATGTCAGTTCATAAATTCTGTTTTGGCTTAAGTCAGTTTAGGTTGGGTTGTCTGATACTTGCACACTAACATGTTCTAACTGATTGTATTACTTAAGGTAAATAATACCAGCTACTTAAAGACACAACCCTCCCAAATGTATTGGCTTTACAGTAAATGTTTATTTCTCAATTCCATCTCAGTGTAATGCTGGTTGGTGGGAGGGCTCAGCTCTAGGTAGCCCTTCAAGGACTTTGAGAATTTTTTTTAATCTTATGGGGAGTCTCTTCCAGGTTCTTGTAGTTTTCACTATTCAGGTGATAGATTTAAAAAAAAAAAAAGTAAGGTTTGACTGTGGGAGATTTTATGGGCCAGGCCTGGAAAGTGTTTTGTTGCATATCACCTTCTTTGATATTCTATTGGTCAGAACTCAGTCCCATCAGACTGCAGGAAAGTCTAGGAAATCCAATCCAGTTGTGTGTCAGGAAGTGGAGGAAAAGACAGATATCTATGGACACTAATAGTGTCTGCCACAGTTTACCTTTTTGATCACAAAATAGCTTTCAGCAACCTTCTGCTCCTACGCGTAACACACTCATCCTTTTGCAAAAGGAAATAGTCTCTGCCTCCAGTCTGGGACCTTCTGGTGATGCTGAGTTACTCCTGTCAAGCCTGAAAACAGCTGACTGCTTTTGATCGTATGACCCAGACAAGCAATCTAGCTTCTCCTCCTCCACACAAATCCAGTTTATAAGGTGAAAAGAGGCACAAGAAAGCAACAATAAAAACTTCCATTCAGAGAGTGAAAGAATGGGAAACATTTGAGAATCCTTCTGAGCATATATTTGAAGGTCCCTGCCCTAAATATGTGGACATTTCTTTGATTAGACCCTGATTCTGCTCTCTGGGATAAACAATCTTGTCAATTCTTTTTTCCTGTGGCCTCTGGATTCTCTTTCTATAAAGTTGGTCCTTGTCTGTCATCCTCCATGGTCACATTTAAAGAGGGTCATTGAGTAGTGTACCTGGGGGAGGATGTACCAGTCAGTATCTCACCAGAAAACAGATGGGATGATAAAATTAGGAAAATTTAAGGGGGATTTACTCATAACAGGACTATGTATAGAGGGGTGGGAGGCAACAAGGATAATGCAGTAATCCAGGCTTAGTAACAATGGAGCTTTTTAATTCCCCTCTCCCCTAGGGTATAAGAGAAGAGAGTGATTACCAGAATCCAGAAACAAAGTCTTGTAGAGAAGTTTAGTCTGCTAAGAAGGGGTAGTCTTTGGGGCAGATGCACATCTAGTCTAAGACAAACTTGCAGGCAGAGAACTGGGAGCGCAAGTTGTCTGGCCCTCTCTTCCCTCCTTCCAGTCTCCTGCTGGTACAGGTATTTACTCCCTGGTGGCTGCTCCTATGTGTCCTTCTTCCTCTTGCTTATCTCGGCCTATATTGTTCTAAACAGGCATGCAAGAAGCAGAAAAGAGGCATGTTGTGTGATAATGAAGCACAGGGAAACTCTATTTTTAATTCTGAATAATAAATAATATTAGAGATTAATCTTAAAAAAAAGAGGTTGCCTAAGTACTCATATAACATATAGAGAAACATAAATTAAAAAGAAAAAACAGATGTGACATTCCAGAATTGACTATGTGATGAAATATGGTGTAAAGCTAGGTGTTCAAATGGAAGAACCAAGTAGATTACAGACAGGGCCTTTTTTAAAAGATACACTGAATGGACCTCTAACAAATTGTTCTAATCATGCTTCTCTTTTGTTAGTGACACATAGTTCAGGTCACACCTAACCTCTTGCAAAAAAGACACAGAATATGATTCATCTACTTCCAATTAGCATATTTATTTCTGCTAGCTGAAACACTTCTGACACCCTGTGAAAAGGAAATTCTTGAAAAATCTTTGCACATAGCAAGTCTGTCCACTTGGAAACACATTTGCGTACTTCATATTTTTATATGTTTTTCAATTTAAAGTGCTTTACACATATAATTTCAATTAATCTTCTCAACACTGTGGGGTTGCTAGTGTTATTTCCATTTGCACTGAAATGAAAGTGAGGCTCTGGGTGGTTAAGTTACCAACTCAAGATTAAGGAAAGGGTTGTAGAGCTAAGCTTCACTGGTACTTATATGTCATGATATGAAGCCTTACTTGTAAGCAACACAAACCTGTCTCATTGTCCAGAATGCGCTATGCCTTGTAAGATCCAAAGAAGTCCCTAGAATTAGGATATCAGCTTTCCTCAGACCACACTATTAGCATAAGATGTGCTCACATTTACCTGTCTTAATTCTTACCTCTGTGAATGCTGCCAGATATGCTTCTAGGTCTCCATGTTCAAGAAAAGAAACAAATCACATGGTCATCTCTTTAGTGCCATGTACATGATATTCTTTTATTAAATTCCATTAAATTGAATTTAAAATTCTCATGGAAAAGTTAGCACAAGGCAACGTTTTTGCAAAGAGTCTCTCTCTCTCTCTCTATTTTGCTTACTTATCCAAATCATTGAACGCCTCAAAAAACCTTTTAAACTCTTTTATTATACAAAAGATAGTCCAAACTCTTTAGTTTTATATTTAGTACTCTGCAAAATCTCATTCAAACTTTTCTTCTCAACTTAAATTTTTACCACCTCCAGGAATATTTTCTACTCTAGCCAAATGTCTTCCAATCATACCATATATATCCTTGACTCCAGGACTTTGCTTATTCTAAGGCTCCTGCAGGAGTGTACTCCCCTTCTAAATTCTACCAGAATGCTTTGATCTCTCCATGAACTGAGAACAGTTATTGTTTTGATCTCTCCATGGACTAAGAACAGTTATTGTTTTCTCTCCTTGTATCTGTCAGAGTTCAGCCTCAGAAACAGAAACTACCCCAGATATTTTGAGCAGAAATGGATTCAATTCAGGGAAATAGTTGGAAGAACTGGAAGATCACGAGGTTGTCACTCATATATTGGTTGTTCATTCACACCATTTTAGTTGCAGTCCAACAGTGAGGAAGTTGTAGCCTCTTACAGTCACTAAGCTGGTGACTACACATTCTAATGCAAAGTAAAAACTGTTTTGATGAAATCAATAAATAAATGACATAATCTTTTGCAGATTAAATATGCACCAGTGAATATAAGAAGACATCTCAGTTTGATGTTTTTTTACATTTAAAAATATTTTAATAAAAAATACATTTCAAATTGAGAAAATATTCAAATAATAAAGAAACGGAGCCAGGCTGCTTTGTGGTTCAGCCTGTAATCCCAGCACTCTGGGAGCCCAAGGTGAGTGGATTGTCTAAGCCCATGGGTTTGAGACAAGCCAGAGCAACTTGGTAAGACCTCGTCACTACAATAAATAAATTAAAAAAATTAGCTGGGCGTGATAGCGTGCTCCTGTAGTTCTAGTTACTTGGAAGGCTGAGGCAGAAGGATTGCCGGAGCCCAGCAGGTCGATGCTAGGGTGGTCGTGAGTGTGCCACTTCACTCCAGCCTGGGTAAAAAATTATATATATAAATGTATCACTTAAAGACCTCCCTCACTGAATTCCACAGTCCTGAGTTAACCACAATGCACAGCAGATTCCCAGCTTTCAAACCCTACTATGGAATCATACTATAAATATATACACACAACCATACACACATATATGTTTATACTTTTTTCCCAGCACGGGATTGTATTATAAACTCGATGTTGACAATTAGATCTTCCACTTAATTACATATGACTTCTGCCTGTTTCAGTGTATATTTTAAGGGCAGTGTAGTATTCCATTCTATATAGTACCTTACATTAGGTTTCTCATTTTTGTGTTTTAATTGCCAGTTTGCAAAGAATCTTCATATATTCATCACATCATGACCAGAAAGCTTTTGTCAAACAAATCTGTGCTCAATTTAACCAAAAAAGAAGGAATCAACAGTCACTTTTCACATTAGTAGCCTATATAAATATGACCTAAGAACTCAGAGGGGACTTACTAGTGTGGTCTGGATTTGTTGGTATTTTAAAACATTTTTATGAGTGACTCAATCAGTAAAAGAGCAAATGGAAATAAGGATTCGATTTGTTTCTACTTCTGCTGTGATCCCAGTGAGTTCCTGAACACTGGTGATGAGGGTAGATTGAATTAGGCAGCCTAAGTTTGACCAGGGGACTAAATTTCCCCTGGTGACTTCATCTGAGCTGTGACACTTTCCCTGATTTCATAGGGAACTCCTAGGGGGCTGAGAGTGAGTTGAAAGCTGGCTCAGTGTTTGCTGAAAGTAAATCTACTTTATGAGGCAGCTATGTGGGGGAGGGGAATGTTATTTTAACACCTCTCCTACTTGGTGCTCCAGTAGAATGCTCAGGGTCCTTGCCTCTTTTTGTGCTATTTAAACAACAAACTTATTTTACACTGGGAAGACACATCTCCTGCAGAAAATAATATTCCTTGTATTGCTGTACCTTTTATCAGAGATTCTTAAGATGCTTCCATCGTTCAGATGAAAGGTACAGAATTGTCTACTCTTTACCATTTGGCCCTCTTTTAAATACTCTGGGGTTTAATTTCAACATGGCTTGAAATTTACACCATAAGAGGAGAAAAAAGCCCTAAAGGTCTTTATTACACTTTTAAAACACATACAGGAAACCTAAAGGGGTTCCCTTTATCTCCTCTGTCGTGATACACAACTCTGGCCTGCCCTCCTCAGCTGGTGGCTCTCAATAACGTTATAATGAGATCGATAATCCAAAAGTCCTATTCCAGCCCCCATGCATGTGAGACTTCTAGTCACCATTCCCCCTATAACAGATTCCCCCACACAAATGCTGAGAGAGTCCATAAAGTAATATGTCAAATCTTCAGTCTTGATGTCCACCTCCTAGAAACTACTTGATGGTCACCCCTGATGAATGGATGAAAAGTGAGAATTTTGTTGTCCTGCTACATGGGTGTTATATCCTGATGATCCTAACACTGACAAGAAGACATATGAATAGAAATGTTCTCAATAAATTTATACCTGGGGTGCTAAGAAACATTGTATCTAGGAGCACATGGAAACTTTTAGGAAAAATAACCCTTTCCTGGGTCTTTATCTGGGTCTCTAGGGGCTACAACTCAGTCCTAAAAGTAAGGAATGGAAAGAATATATCATCCAGCCCATCCTCATTTTCTTAATCTGTCTCCTCTCTTCAGCCCTCATGAAAAACCAGAATGAAAAATAACAAATCCTACTTCTTTTAAACAATACCCTCCCCATTTCTTTTAATTTCTTCATGCATTCATTCATCCATTTAATTAGCAAAGCAAGAAGTGGCAAATAAGCCACAATGGAAAACCAGTAAAGAACCTGATCCTCTATATATATAGGTTTGGGTGGAGATTTGAATGGGAGAAGCAAGTTCTGTTCCTTAACCCCACAAGTAGAAGACTCCAAATCCAAATGACGGCTCAGTCAAGACATCCTCTACACCAGCTTTTTAGAATATTTAATTTTCACTAAGGAAAACACAGAGTCTGACCTAATAAGATAAGCTTCGACTTTTAAGATATTTATTAAGGAATTGAAAAGAAAGCAGAAAATTCAGTGTGACCGAAGATCACCAGAGTATATTCCAAGCCCTTGACATAGAAGGAAGGGCCAGGCAAAAGAGTGAATGAATATCAAAAAAAAAAAAGAAGAAGAAGAAGGGTAGAAGGAAAAGAGGACGAATTGTGGTGGCTGCTTCACAATGCCTTCACAATCCCCAAGATCATGTGTGTGCACACACACACGAACGTACACAACCATGTATGTGATATCTATGTTGGAAGCAACGCAACTGTATGGGAAACACTCTTCTTTCTAGTACACTGCTGTAACGTTTCAGGATGACAGGACTTGAATTGTTTCACTTTGACTAAACGTGCATAAGAGAAAGCTGCCTGGTGAATATTGTATTCCACACAGCAGTGAGGATGGCCTGTGCAGAAAGGTAGGACGTGTGATAGATGGGAAAAGCACTGGTGGCATTTTGCCAGCTCGAGATAAGTATCTGGCACATCTGCAGCATCACCAAGTGGTCTCTGATTTAGCAAAAGCATCATAAAGATATTCGGTGTCATAAAAGTAACACTTTATTTAACCTTCCTGTACAAACTTTAGAAGCATTAATCTGTCACAGTAGGCTCTGTCTTGTACATGTAAATGGATGAGACTCTGTAATCAAATCCTAAATGTGTATTTGTAGCAATATGGCTTTTCAGAAGAATATATGATGGGAAGCAACAGACGGAGCAGGGGACGATTAAAGAGATAGCACCATGCTCGGCGAGACCTTTTACTCCCTGAATGGAGTTTCCCAGGACTACACTGATTTCTGAATTTTCATGTTTATTTACCAGCCAGCACAACTTTATTGGGACCCCACAAGGCCTCTCCTACTCTATCACCTGCAATGGAGACTCATTTAGGCAGAGAGAAGCCTTGCAAGGATGTGATTCAAGGAGCGTTCTAATTTCTTTTCAAACACCAGCTCCAATTATGGATTGTAGCTCTGTGTTCAAAATAGTTTGGGTCTGAGAACAGTCCTAAAGAGAAAACGTTTTGTGACTCTTAGACTTGAGAAGGGCAGGCCGCAGCTTCAGGTCTTGGGATTTTTGCTCAGTGCTGTTCCCACCCAGATTGTCCCAGAGCGGCATTTGCAGACGTTGCCCAGCCCATTGGATATTTGCCAGTCTGTTTGGAGCTTATGATTTATTGAGACTTAAATTTCAGTGACCAGAGACAAACTCCTCTTGGCCAAAACCAAAAATCTTAGGTTGCTTTTGTATAAAATATTCATTGTCAGGGGTTAGGGCAGGGGAGAAAGAAAATGCTTTAGATTTGACTTCAGATCAGAAGAATAAGAATGCATTAAATGATATTGATGTGAATAATATCAGCACATTTTCTTTTTAAAAATCTTTGCAAGATTTGCATATGTATTTATTGTGCAAAGCATATGCATCTTGCCTGGAATATATTTCATTGTGTAGCATATGGTTCCTTTCAGCAAAGGATCTTAAATGACTTTAACAGAAAGAGCTCCTCCTTTCATTCACTCTCAGAGAATAAGGTGCTATTTAAGAGGCAATAACTCTTTCCTAAGGGCTCCACTTAGGACCTTAGTAACCAGCTTGCAAGTTGAACGCCCATCAGTTTTTCTCCCTTCACTCTCTCTTGGCAAAACAGGTTGGGCTTCACTGCCCTAGGCAACCCAGGCCCTACAAATTCATAATAGGAAGCAGAAGTATCTCTTGCTCACAGTCTAGATGTGAGGCTCCTAAAAGGAAATCCAGAGGAATTATAACCCAGGACAGTGCTGTCCCACAGAATGACAATGTGAGCCACAAATGGGAGCCACGTATGTAATGTTGAATTTTTTAGTAACTACATTTTTAAAAGTAGAAGGAAACTGGGGAAATTAGCTATAATAATATGTTTCATGTCATTAAAAATGTTATAATTTTAACATGTAATCAATATACAAATTACTAATGAGATATTTTACATCTTTTTTTTTTTTTTTGTACTATGTCTTTTAAATCCAGTATGTAACTCATTCTTGTAGCACATCCTGGTATGGGGATACATTTCAAGTTCTCATTATAGCACAGTACTAGGGAGTGTGCTAAGGGTGAACCAGAGAAGTACATCCTAGTGAACATTATTTTATAGGAAAAGAAGCAAGTATTGGACTGAGATGATGATGATGATAACTTTGCAATTACTATTTTTTTTTTTTTACTATTTACTACTTCTATTACACTCATTGTAGTGGACTGTTTGAGTGTTTTACATGCATTTATTCAATGCTCAAAAAACACTAAAAAAGTAGGCAATATTATTTCCTTTTATAGATGAAGAAACTGAGGCACAGATGTAGTTGCTGAAAGAGTGTGGAAGAACCCTGTAGATGAGAGCAAGGAGCAGTAGGTGGTGATGACAGGTGAAGGAGTGAGGGGACACTGTCTAAATTCAAAATAGCAGGTGACAGGCTCGGTATTTTCATGCACTCCTAGTGTTGAGTTGATTGAAAAGTTATGTCTGTTGTATCAGCTCTGCTCTATAAATGGTCCCTGAGCCATCATAAAATTAGTGCATTTCCCTAGGCAGCTAGCTTACTGCCATAAAAGGTAAGTTGGGAGAGAAACTGAAAATAAAAAGCATCGAGAGTAAGCTTATACAAATTAAAAGTATATTTGGAGATAATAACCTCTACCCCTAGTCTTGAATGTAAATATTCTGTGACAAGGCCACCGGTGGGCAATTTTCTTGCATAGACTGTGATATACATTATGGCCCCTGAAGTTGTGCCCCTAGCAACACTGACCTGTGCTCATCTCCAGGCTTTTCTGGTCTGGGAAAATGAAGATTAGCCAAAATGAGGAAGGCATAGACTTCTAGTGATCCCAGGTAGTGGGAAGATGGAATGTGTACCACAAAATTCTAACACAATGTGATAGAAGTATGTCCAAGACCCACAGGCAGTAGAGAAGAGAAAGTCGGGAAGAAAAATGGGGGACAGGAGCTGTATTGGGGTGAGACAAGGCAGGAGTTAACAAAGAACAGGAATTCCAGGTGGTTGAGGAGTTCCCCTTGAGGCAAATAGGAGAGGCAGCCTAGAGATGTGGTCCTCTTTATTCATCTTATAAATTGTGCTGACAGCACTCCAGTACTTTTAAACTGAGTAACATGAACACACATCCAGTCAAAAACTGAGTCATTTGGCACTCACAACGTGTCTATGTGCCAAAACATGCCTGACTGGCACCACTCTTTTGCACACCAAATTATAATGTATATTCACTCTAAGAAGCAATGAGGTGAAGTAAAGTTTTTTTTTTTTTTTTAACTTTTTCTTCTTTCTATGGCAGTACTCTGGCCCCACGTTCAGCATTCTGTGCAATTTATACAACGGAAAAATCAGGAAGGTCATGTGACATCCACCCAATCCACGTGATTAGATTAGAAGGGGCATCTGCTGACAAATTGCAGAGATGGTTGATCCTACAAAATTAATTGCAATGGAAACATTGACCTGTGAGCAGGAGTCTTTTTGTTTTTACAATGGCATTTAGGGATATGGCATGAATATCCCAAAGTAGACATTTAAGAATGTGAATTTGAAATTCAATAGAGAAGAAGGGAGGACGGGTGGAGAAAAAAGAAAGACAGCATGCCATTTTTCTAGATGTGACACTTAGCAATTTTTTTTTCTTTCTCAGAAAGCACTGAGTGTTGATAACAATTGTGAAGGCTCTGAGACCTTTCAGTATTTTGGAGAAAATTTCACAAAGCAAACTTCAGTCATGTAAAATGGGTAAACATGATGTGAAATGTATTAACACATTTGCTGAATTCTGCAAATATATTTTTACACAATTAGCTTAATTATTTAGATACATATTAAACCTTGCTTGCCTCAAGCAATTTAACATGAAATGTAATTTCATATAATATCATAAGAAAAACATATCTATAAAAAAAATCTGCGGCTCTTCTTTCATGATAACACTTCTACCCATTATTATTTGAGATATAAATAGTTTGTATTTCAAGGATGATGAACAGTGTGGAGAAAGTGTCTCCTAACCTAGTGAACAAGTGGTCCCCTAAATCCTGGTCTGTTCAAGTGTTGTATTGAAATAGACCTTGGTACCACTCCATCAATGACATTATAACAATATCCAAAATAGGGTACACCACCTCATTCAGAAATGAAAAGATTTGTTTTAATTTACTTTGGAAAGACTTTAAAATGAAGACCAGACAGAACCAATTCAAAAAAGAGTTGCAAAGAAGGTGGGGATGATTGTAGTTCTGCAGATTTCCACACTTGCGAGGCAATAGTAGTTACTGCTACTTTGAAAAATTCTGCCCAACAGCCTTCGTTTGCTGCCATTCCATTAATATTTTCAATGAACTGTGTGTCTTATTACTTCCTGAGAGTACAAATTATTTTTGGAAGTCCCTTGTGTCAGTCATCTTCCCAAAAGAAAAAAATGGCACCATTAGTGATAGAAGTACTTCGTGCGTGTATGGTGATTAAAAATTTTTAAAGAGCTTTCACTTACATTATTTTATTATGAAACAACTTGATGATCTAAGCAGTGTTTAGTATTGGCAATTTGCATTTGGAAAAACTCCATTTCACAAAGGGAGAAAATAAATCATAGTGCCATAGTCACTTAAACTGTGACCACACAGAAAGAATTATTTTTATCTAATATGTTTTTGGCATTTTACTATGTGACAAGCTATAGCATTCTGAAGCAAAGGGAATACACTCTCTCTCTCTCTCTCTTTCTCTCACAAACACACATACATCTTCCAAAAAATTATCTTTTTAACTCCCAGTTATGTAGATTTGATCTCAAAAGCAATCTCTTTCTCCATATTATGTAACTTAAAAGCTTCTAGGGTTTGTAAGATGAGGAAATTCTCTGCCTGAAGGAAGGAAGGGGCAAAGCGAACAGCAGAAAGATAACATTCCAAGCTGAGACCACCATGAACTTCTATAGCACCCTGCTAGCCTTAAAAGGTTTTCTTTTGGGGTAGAAACCAGTCACACAGGAACAAAGATCCCTTAGCTCCATTTGTGTTACCTTCACTTAGAACTAAAGTAAGGGGGATGAGAAAACTCTCTCCAGTAACTCCAGGTTTGCAGCTAGAAATGACTCAAGGAGCCAAGCAGGACTCCATTAGAGAGAGGCTAAAGGCCTACGGCTGTCAGGATGAAGAAGTTTACCTCACAGACATGTTTGCAGTTCAGGTTGGCATCCATGTCAGTTTAAATCCTTTTTCACTCAATAGCCAAGCCTTGAGAAGGGGCTTTAGTTGCCAATCTTGAGGGTTGACACCTCAATTAGAAAAGCTTCTGCGCAGCCGGGCTCCGTGGCTCAGCCTGTAATCCCGCGCCTTTGGGAGGCTGAGGTGAGTGGATTGCCTGAGCCCGCGGGTTCGAGACCCGCCTGGCCAGCGAGACCTCATCTCTACAATAAATAAAAAAATCAACCGGGCGTGGTAGCGCGTGCCTGTAATTCCGGCTACTCGGAAGGCTGAGGCGGAAGGATTGCAGGAGCCCAGCAGGTCGAGGCTGCGGTGGCCAGGCGT